>NW_021620542.1:410745-533488 GCF_004785775.1 Grammomys surdaster
ACACACACACACACACACACACACACACACACACACACACACACACAAATATATACTGGCCCAAAGGCCAGTATAGCAGATGCATTTTCTCAAATGAAGTTCTCTATTTCCTTTTTTTTTTTTTTTTTTGGCTTTTTTGAGACAGTGTTTCTCTGTGTAGTCCTGGCTGTCCTGGAACTCACTCTGTAGACCAGGCTGGCCTCGAACTCAGAAATCCACCCGCCTCTGCCTCCCACGTTTTGGGATTAAAGGCGTGCGCCACCACCGCCTGGCTTCTATTTCCTAATGACACTAGTCTATGTCAAGTTGACATTAAAAACTATAACTCACAGGCACACACTTCTAATTACCATTCTAGGTGTTTAATGTTCAGCATGATATCTATACTTGAGAATACTTTGTCAATTACCTTTAAGTAATCTTTAAGTGTTCTTAAAACATACAGATTTAACAACTTTGAATACAAGTGGACTTATTCATTTGTGCATGCTAGTATATATAGTATATATAAACATAAAATTATTTTATTGTTTATCTATGATGTATACAACTTACGTTCTCAGTGAAGTAGTTTCAATTAGAGAATAGTACCTGGTGGCATTATAATCATTCCTCTCCATTTTGTATGGGACAAAGAAAATTGTGAAAATACTTATTATTAAAGTAGAAGTAATTTTGATACTGTCTATGGACCAAAGATTACATCATAATTCTATTTCAATAAATCAATCACTCAATATTTATCAAGGAGGAAATAAATAGTTAGGAAATAGTTTATAGAAACTATGTTCTTATACAAAAACTTATATTACTTCTTGCTAAGAAAAGATGCTGCTGCTTGTATTTGTAAATGTATGATGATGTCACTCAAAGAAACTAGGAAAAACACTTTATGTCATTTAAAATAATCACCTTATAGATTAATCCATATGATGCCAATATTGAGGCAAAAACAATAACTACACCTATTTATTAGTGAAAAATGTTTAGATAAATGTTGTACACTGTTGCTTTACATTAAAACTATATTATCAACGAAAAATTTCAGTGGTATTCCTCAAAGCCAAAATGAAAGGAGAGATATCACACCAACTTCATTTTACTTTTTCATAAACTCGTTTAGTTTCTTTGAAATGTCTAGAAGTACGTATTAGACCTGAGAATTCTCATATCACTTTTCCAGTACTGGTAATTAATGTGCCCATTAACGACATCCATCTGCTTACTTTATTTCATGATTTCCAGGTATATTTTTCTTTCTTATAAATGTTGCGTTTATTTCTTGTTATGTATATAAAGGACATATTTTTATTTATTCTCCTATTTTTAAATCCTAAACTAATTCTATAATTTCACTATTGTGAATAACACCACAGTAAAATTAATCTGCAATTATCTCTGTAAAATAACGATACAGGGAAATGTGGGTACACGTGGGTAATGTGGGAAGCTACACTGGAACTTGTGGCCTGGTTGCTTCAAACTCACAGAGGTCCAGGTTTCTCTGTTTCCTAAATCCTGGGGTTAAAAATATGTGTTACCTAGCTAAGACTGACATTAGGTTTGTTTGGCCCCCACTTTTAATTTTCTAAGAAATCTTCATGCTTACTTCTATATAGTGAACCTTGTTCTCATTCTCACCAAGAATTGTTAAAAGTTCCTTTTGGCCCACAGGACACCTGTTATTTTATTTTTTGAATTTCTCAGTCTGTATGTAGTTTTAATTTGTATTGAGTTGTATTACTGTCATAGCTAGTAGAGTTTATCATTTGCATATGTTTATTGGCTCTTTATTTTTAATCTTCATTTTAATCTTCAGAAAACTATCCATATAACCAATTAATTTATTGGTTGTGATGTTTGGTTTGTTACTGTTTAATTTTTTAGATCATGTTTATTACAGATATCAATTCCCTCCCAAAGTCTATATCATATTTTCTCCTTTTGTTTTACTTAAATTTTGTATAGATCTATAAAATCACTCAATTATAAAAGTGAAAACAAAATTCTCTAGAAGAGAGATATAATGACTGGAAGGGAAGGGCAAGAAAAGATAAAGTATGGTAATATGGGAGTATATGTTCAACATATAATATGCATACATAGACAAATCCAAAATACCCATTTTTTTTTTCAAAAAAATTAGAAACAGTTAATGTCTTTCAAAATCAATAAAAGTTTGAGTCTGAAATTATCACAGAAAAATACATATTTACTGACTCTATATTAAAACTTGTGCTGTTATACAAGTCATATTTATAATAGCCAGAAGCTGGAAACAACCCAGATGCCCCACAACAGATGAATGGATACAGAAAACACGGTACATTTAAACAATTGCACAATTTACTCAGCTATTAAAAAAAAAACAACTTCATGAAATTTGGAGGCAAATGGCTGGATCTAGAAAATATCATCCTGAGTGAGATAAATCAGTCTCAAAAGACTACATATGGTATGTACTCACTGATAAGCGGATATTAGGCAAAGAGCATGGAATATCCACAATAAAACTCATGGACCATATGAAGCTAAAGAGAAAGGAAGACCAAAGAGTGGATGCTTCAATCCTAGTTAGAATGGGGAATAAAATAATCAAAGGAAGTAGAAGATGGGAGGGATTTGGGAGCAAGAGAAGAGGGGAAGGGGAAAAAGAGGGGAAGAATCAGATATGGGAGGAGATGGAGGAGATGTGCAGAGGGTCAGAAAATTGAACAGAGTTTGTGTAGCAATGGAAGATGGGGAACTAGAGGTGGCATCCAGAAAGTCCCATATGCCAAAGAAACAACAGCCTCCTGGACCCCATGGAGATGATATTATCTGAAATACCCCACAAAGGGAAGGGAGAACTATTGAGACCACTTCCAGAGGTTAGGGATGGCCCTCCAGTTGAGGGACAAGGCCAGCCACCCACCTCTAATATTTTAACCCAGAATTGCTCCTGTCTAAAGGAAATACAGGATAAAGTATAGAGCAGAGACTGAAGGAAAGGCCATCCAGAGACTACCCCACCTGGGGATCCACCCCTCATGCAGACACCAAACTCAGACACTACTGTGGATGCCAAGAAATGCTTGCTGACAGGAACCTGGTACAGCTGTCTTCTGAGAGGCTCTGCCTATCCTGACCAATACAGATGTGGATGCTTGCAACCAATCATCAGACTGAGCACAGGGACCCAATGGAAGAGTTAGGGGAAGTACTGAAGGAGCTGAAGGGGGCTTATCTGGCATCAAAGGGAGGGGAGGCCCTTGGTACTGTGAAGGCTTGATACCTCAGTGTAGAAGAATGCTAGGGCAGTGAGGCAGGAGTGGGTAGGTGGGTGAGGGATGCTCATAGAAGCAGGGTAAAGAGGGATGGGATAGGAAGTTTGTAGAGGGAAAACCTGAAAGGGGATAACATTTGAAATGTAAATAAAATATCCAATTTAAAAAATATGGTCCTGATATCGAAAAACAAAAACAAAAAACCTTGTCCTTTTATTATACTCAATATAAATCTAAATGAAGAAAGTACCTAAGAGATACTAATGACATATTTGTATTTCTGTGATATACTGAAGGCATGACTTTCTTTATGGCATTATGTGATTGTTATGTAAGGTCTATGAGGAGAAAGTGTTCATAAAAGGTAAAACTTTCTAAACTACCAGACCTGTAACAAGCCTTTTGATACATACTTGGAACAACTTTTAAAAGTTTTGATTTGGCATCAAGGAAGAAAGAAAGTTGTGCCATGTTCCAACACACTGTTCATATTTTCCCCTCACATGAAATTGATCAAAACCCTGGAAGAGTGAATAAGCCTCTCAGGGCAACTGGAAAGGCACACTGTCTCCTTTTCTTGAGTCAAAACCAGAAAGACCCCAAAATCTGTTTTCTTAATAAATCCAAAATGCATGTTAGTTATTGAGACTGAAAGTACTAAGAGTAGATTAAATCTTTAATCATCATGACAGTATCATTTTTATCTAAGGATTATGGATAATTAGCCACAGTACAGGCTACACTGCTCTGAAATGATCCACAACACAAGGATCCATGGTAGAAAACCAGCAGTTCCTTTAAAAGTGCCTGAGAGCTTTGCCCATCCCCCTGTTTTTGGCTTTTGGCTTTTTGACTCTAGTCTTTTACTTGGTTCTTAGTTTGTGTGTCAGAGAGATGAAAAGATCAATTTGGGTATCTCATTTAAAAACAGAATTTATGTTTGTATCAGTATATTTTGACATTTACTTATTAAACAGGAACCACAGATTCTGAAAAATCATGTTACATTCAGGCATTTCTTTCTCACATGAAGAACTTAATACTAATAATGAAGAGGAATTTCTTTGTCTGATGGGCATTACTATTTTACAAATAGTGATATTTTGTGGAACTGCTTAAGGGTATTCTGGGTCATGGCTGAGCAGTCACCTAGAACCCCGAGACTCTGCGTTAGAACTGGCAGGAGTTTGTGTGGGCCTAGAAACCAGGGTCCTGAAAAACAATCTAGTCTCCATAAAACTCAGTAACATAGGCCTGCCATTACAGCCCCTGCCAAAGTGCACAGGCAGACTAGAGGCCTCAGGGCCTAGGGATTTACATACTAATGGAGGCCAGAGCACGGAGCAAATTAAGCATGCCTCCCCAGATCCTCCCCATCCTCCCCCTTTCTCCTTCCCTATATAACTCGGTACTGCCCTGAGTTTTACGGTGGTACGCCTAGATCCATCCACCATCTGCTATGACAATAAACCTTTCTGGAACCAAGGACTTCCTAGTATCATTGGGGCCTGCCTTTGCCAAAGCCCCCAGGGCCTCTGGAACCATAGACCTCCTGCCTACATGTGGGACCCGCTACAGGGTAGAAGCCTCCCCGACCACAACAGCTGTGGCCACCTCTAATTTTTCCCCACAATATTTAATCACCATTCTTTTAAGTATTAATGTGAGCTTATTTGATATATTATGTAATACAAGGATAAACCAGTTCTGGGCTCTTATTCTTTAATATGTTGAGAAGGTAGAGCAGCTTGAAGAAATTGCAAACTAAAGACAAGAATTTATGGTAACATCCTAGACTCATTCAACTGCTGTATGCCAAGCATTCTTGTGAATTTTTTCTTTTTTGGATATTTCATTACAAATGTTACCCCCTTTCTAGTTTTCCCCTCTGAAAACCTCCTATCCCATCTCCCTCTCCCTGCTTCTATGAGGTTGCTCAACCACTTCCTCCTCCCTGCCCTTACATTCCTGAATTTTTTTAACTGTAAAGAAAGGTAATTTCAGTTGATCTCGTTTTTAATACGTTTCCCAAAGTGATGAAGATTGGTTAACCTTGTCATGAAGAAAGCTTTTTGAGAAATATTTACAAGCCGTATATTTCATTAAGTCTGAATCCTATGATTACTTATGGGCCGATTTCTGACTTGCTTTTAGAAGACAGTGAGCTTTCTTCTGAGTCTGCTAATTGCACCTGGAGAAGACAGAAACAGTAGCTGCTGGAAGGCAGTGATGCTGTGTATCCAATCAGATATATCCATACTTGATGGGAATTTTCTTTCCACAGCCTATACCTCTGAGGAAGTTCAAAGAAGCTGGTGCGCTATCAGAACTGTGTCACATGGCTCAGCAAACAGAAATGTCCAGTAGATGGTAAATTTTCCCTGCAGGTTTCTTGCTGGTATTTTTTTGTTTGTAAACTGCCTATTTTTATTGAGAAAGTGTGGCTAAATATCTATGACTGCAAAACTATTGAGAATTGAGGAATCAGGAAAAAAATGCCCCTATTTCCTGGTATCCTGAACTTTGAGCAATGTTAATGGTAGCTGTGTGAGCATAAAAGAAATGCAAGGGCAGCAGGATTGCACCCTCAGTGGCTTCTAAAGTACACCCTGAGCTGCAAGCTGCTTTATAAGATTGTTGAGTAGATTCAGAGGCTATTTGAGTATTGAATACATTTACCATGTGTCTGTTCATTTATACCAGCTATCTCCAATGAAGTTCTGCTACTATGAAATGAAGATTATTTTTGCTATTTAAAAAGTTCCCTTTCATTCAGAAGTGAGTCGACAAAGTATTTCTTTGAGGAACCTGCTACAGTTACATAAAAGAGTACCTTTATAATTAGGTATCACACAGGATAGGTAAAAGACCACCCTGAGAAACCCAAAACTATAAAATGCTCTAATCCCTTATCTAAATGACAAGGTATTTGCATATAGCCTATCCCATGCATCTTACTTTGTCTCAGGCAGCCTCTAGGTTCCCTCTAATTCCTAAGACAAAGTAAGATCTTTGAACACTTTTAAAGTATATTGTGTAGGAAATAAAAAAGAAGAAGACTGAAGATGAAGTAGTACAGATTATACAAAAGAATACTTTCATCTTATATTTGGTGCAAACCGGGGATACTGAGTCTATGAATAGAGGGGATAAATTCTATAATTTCTGATGAATGTTTCTACACATCTTCAAAGAAAGCTACTCAGTAAATTGCAATGCATTAAATAAGAATTAGGACAAGACACCCAGAGTCAATCATTGATGTGTTCCCATAAAATAACTTGCCATTTAATTAATACGTTATTTCATCTTTAAATCTGTAGTGACAAAAATTATATCAAAAATTTATTTAGTAAGTTAATAATCCTAACAAATAAAGCAATTGGTAAAATGGAAGATACTTCTGGTTACCATCATCTTTATTAATGTAACCGTTCTTCATTACTCATGTCATCACTATTGTCATTTTCACCATCATCACTATCATCATCTCTACCATGTCATCCTCAACGATATCAACATCATTATCTTTACACCATCATCATCATCATCGTCATCAGTGTCCTCTTTCTCATTGAACTTACCATCACTGTTGTCTCATCCACTTATTCTAGAGATGTAAGAGGGCTTTTAAAGAAATAACAATTTTGGGGGAAGAACTTCATTTTATTTTTACAATATATTTATATATTATAATTAAATATATAAATGTAGGAAGTATATTTCTATCATGGCTTTAACTAAAGCAAAGAACAGAGTTACAATTCAGGATTGTAAAATAAATATAAGAACATAAAGGAATGGAAAAAAACTCAGTATCCTCTTCAGTAAATCTCAGTTAGAGTAAAGATGCCAGGAAAATCATGAAAGATTCCAAGACATATTTACATATAGCTCTTGTGCATACAGCTCTTCTTGTACAGTACACTGATGGAATGGCTAGAGAATGCATTGCTATGTGGCTATGCATAGTGTTTTATTTCTCTTTAGTTTCCTAGTTGAATTTCTGTGAGTATGTTTCTCATGCCATGTTAGAATATTCTCCTCTCGCACTTTTCTCTCATGGCTGAATTCAGTTTCCTGAAATCATCTCAGTTTCAAACTTTATATCACAGCTAGTAGTCCTTCCTTTTTCTTTAGAATATCCAAGTATATCCTGTTTTATTAGACAGTATTGTACTCATAGATTTTTTTTAAAAATTCTTTCTATCAAGAACCTCAGGAATAAAACAAAAAAACATTCCTGAGACCAGAAAATTAATCTATGCATCTGTAACTCAAAGCAGAGAAACAAACATGGGTATGAATACAGAAATGACCACAGCTGTGGTTACTCCAAGTTTGCTTTTATGTATTTAGTAGATGATTTCATCTTTTCTATCAATTCCCCATTAATTTTAGAGATTTATCTCTAAAACTCAAATTTTAGATTTGTACACTCAAATTATACCAACACTGGTTCTCTAATTTTAAAAATGACAACTCTAAGTAATTGAATTAGAGTACATATTAATTTTTAATTAATTAATTAATTAATTTTTATTTACAAGTGAAAGTTTGTGTATGTAGGTGTGGTATGCATGAGGTACACTCATTGAGGTTTAGCCACTAGTCCTGTGTGCGAGTACATTTACTATCTTACATATTTCAGTTGTTTCTAATAAAATTATATTTAGAAAAGACATGTAGCCAGCATTCAAATAATAATTCTAGCATGTGTTGTTACACTCCAGTTGCCAGAACAATTCTCTAATGCAAGAGCTGGCCTTTTAGAATAGCTGTATCCATACGGTATTGTTACCTCCCTACTTATTTTATAGCTGTCCTTGCAGATTTATCTAGATCTTTATAGTCTAAAAAAAAAGTTTTAAATAGTTTAGTCCAGGTGCATTACCTTTATCTTTTAAGCTAGAAGGTTCATGATCTGTATAATACTTTTATTGAAAGGACAATAGCAAATTTGCATTCACTGGAGTTTTTGATAAATAGTAAATAACAAAACTCAGAGGACTATTTAATGTTAGGCTAAATATTGGAAGTAAGACATCCTTATTATCTTATACTGTATCTGAATCATTGTCCTCAGAGATATAGAATTTTGAAAACTGACAAATGCCAAGGACTAAGAAAAATGATGAGTTATGAAGCCAGTGGATAACAATGTCAAACTTTAACATACTTCCTTAGGCTAGGTTATATCCATTCAGCATTGTGCATTTATGTAATGAATCACTATATAAAACTTTGGGAAACACTAATATATAGCATACCTATCTTATGATAGTCCTCTTACACTCATACACAAGCCCACACATGTACACATACATATGCATAAATCTACACCTTTGCACAAATATCACTATGTTTCAGACAGCACATTCCCCTGAGTAAACCAAACTTCATTTTGACCAAATCAAGACCAGGATGTTGTAATGTGTCTTCCATTGCATTTTTTAAAATTTACCAACCATGGAAATTCTGGGATTTCTCACAAAAAAAAAACAAGTACTCCTGTCCATCACATTTCTTAAATGTTGATTTGTTCTTATAATGCTGTTTAATCATGTCATTTGGCAAAATGTGTCCTAACTAACTAGCCAGAGCCACATGGTCTAGGTAGATGATGATGGTGAATATCAGTTCTAAAAAATGGGTTTTAACTGAAGAATATTTTCAACTAGGCAATGACTCCTTTCAGGAGGTTAGAACTATGCTATGCATAAATCAACAAATATTTGTCAATGAATTACTAGATTTTTCAATGATCAAATACTAGGATTCCAGGAAGAAGAAAGATAGAGGTATATATCCTATATCTTTCAAACTGAAAATCTATGTGGGAGATGTATCAATGAATCATAGCAATGCTCACTACTAGCAAATCAATAACAAGTGAGCCTTAGGCAGTTAGTCTGAGATTTTACAGAATCTTGAACAGTTTTATGGAAATGGGATTTGAAATAAATATTGACATATATGTGAAAAAGGATAGGAATTTAGGCAAAATATTAAATAAATGCATCATGTGACTCAGTAAAAGAATCTTCTCTATCTGATGATATATTTTAGTATAACTAAAACATAAATATTCTATTGAGAATGCAATATGATCTAAGACTTGAAAGGTAGGCCTGGCTTGAGTCATAGTGACAACTGCACAAGATGGATTGAAATAGAGTCATTAGGCAACAGAGAGCCAGTGAAATGTACTTTCTAGAAAGTGCAGTGACTAGGCATTTTCCTGTAGGATATTCAGTATGATGATAGCACATAGACTTAGTTACTTTTAAAGCACTTTAGTAAGTAAACAACAGCAATTTGACTTTTTTTTTTAAAAAAAAAGCTATGACACTTTTAAAACCGTCTTACACTTTTTCTAAGATTAAATATTATACAAAAGAAAATCTATGCCTAGCTCTAAGGGACTAATCATAGAAACTATTACTGAAATGCTAACCAAAGTGAGCTGTGACTGTAATGCCTTGTAAATGATGGGGAAAGGAACATGCCTAGTATCGCTTGGATCTCTAGTGTCAAGTCTGTCATCTCTGTAGCATACATCTGAGTTCATTGTAAATTCCGTGGATGGAAGTCTCTGTGGGAACTCTGTCAATTCAGGTCAAACATATATTTGTTTCCCCTACTATCCACATTATTTCGAACTTCTTTGAGAGAGTAATCTTTCTTATCATTTTTCTATAACTTTTCTCATCATTTCATATCCTCTCTTGAATATCAGATGGCTCTTTGTTAGACAAAGTGTTCAAGTTCAAGTAGAAAAGAAAACTGATTTTCTTAAATAAGAGATGCCCGTTCTGCCACTGCTTGTGAACTCATATGCAGTTTTATCTCTGCCTGGCAGAGTTATGCTCAGTCTGTCAATGTGCCCTCTTCTTTCAAGTTTGTGTCAGGCCTCAAGAGTCTCTTCAGAGGTCACCAGATGAAAAGAGCCTTTGTAGAAATATTTTTAAAGATCCAGACACACTATTTTATACAAATATGTTACTGAAAATGCTCCTTTTTCTCTGCAAAGTAAGGTTAACAATGCAATTATTTTCTAATTTACTGCTACCAAATTTAGCTACTTATCTTCAAACCTCTTTATTTTACTCCCCTAGCAGTTAGCAGATCAATCATGTATATATATATATATATATATATATATATATATATGTATATATATATGTATATATGTAAAATGTAAAAATGTAAGCAGAAGCCCATGACTCTATGCTCATGCTTATATGCATATGCATACACATACACACATATGTAATTTATGTCTATATTACATACATATATACACACATATACATACATATTTGTGTATATTTGTGCATGTGTATGTGTGTGTATGTGTATATGTGTGTTAATGGCTGAAATAAAATCAATAAAAAGAATCTACAAATTCCTTTTTGACTGTTTTAAGTGAATAAACATGGCTATTTCATATTCTCTTCCAGTGAATCCAGGTTAATTCTAAAAGCAAGCACTCAGAAAACGTCAGGGCATTGGGATAGAAAGAACACAAGCCTTTGCATGGTTAAACACCACAAACACTGACCTACGTACATTAAACATGTAAGGAATAAAATATTAGAACTTTACTATATATTTGAATGTTTTTCAGTGTTTTCTCACTTTAAAAAAAAATAACATTGCTTTATTGCTCCATACACTGGGATTGATTACTGACATCTCAATGCAGCATCTGATGCTGCCTTCTAGAATACTCACATCTGGAATTTTCATTATTATAAGAATATTTAGAATGCTGTGTTATAAACATTTATTTATAGGCTTATTTCTTATTTTGTTGTGAATGGCTTAAAATAGAGGCTATTCCACTTAGTAGTTCTCAATCAATGTACAATTTAAGGTTTACCACAGAGACCTTTCACAAGCACCCATCTATATGGATACTGGTCCTAAAATCCCTGGTGCTATTGTGCCCTCCACATACAAAAGCCTTTGTCTAAGCAACTGTGCCCATCCTATGGGCTGTAAGACCTTTTAATCATGCCCCATCGTGTTACATGTCCATGAACCATGTCCAATTACCTATCTGCATGGCCATTATAACCCATAAGAACTCCAAAAGCCACTGAATTTCAATACTCATAGTTTCCCCCACTATTATACCAATATTGAGTGAACAAATGATTGAGCATCAGGCACCTCCTCCTACCTGATCCCAGTCCAGATGGATTGCTTTGAATATGTTTGGCACATGGAGTAGCACTATTAGGTGTGGCCTTGTTGGGGGAGTTATGGCCTAGTCAGAGAAAGTGTATCACTGTAGGCTTGGGATTTGAGATCCTCCTCCTAGATCCCAATGAGACAGTCTCATATGGCTACAGTCAGGTTAAGATGCAGAACTCTCAGCTCCTCCAGCACCCTGTCTGCCTGCACACTACAATGCTTCCTGCCATAATGATAAAGTTGACTGAACCCCTGGAAGTGTAAGCTAATACCAATTAAATGTCATCTTTTATAAGAGTTGCTTTGAACATGGTGTCTCTTGACAGCAATGGAATCCCTAACTAAGACACCAAACAAGTTAGAACAATATTAAAGACATCTAAACTTACACTCAACAGAGGAAAACTAGAAACATGTCAAAAACTCAAAACATTCAATGTGACTGCAAACTGACAAGTCTTGTTACAAAATGAAATGTCACATATTAAGGTCATCAATCCTATAGCAGCAGCACCAATAAGAACATTTTGCATGGATTTCAGGAGACAGAATTTAAAAGAACAATTAAAAGCATGTTCAAAGAATTAAAGAAGTATAAAGACCTATTCAGATGAATAAACACCAAAATGAAATCAAAGAATACATGAACAAACTATTCATTCCAGTCCAAGAAAACACAGAGATATGATTGAGTGAAATAATGAAGACAATTGGGGATTTGAAAAGTGATTTAAAAATGAAATGAGATAAACTTTCCGAAGAAGCCCAAATGTGAAATGAAACTAGAACGGAATTTTCAAATTATCAAAAAAAAATTCAGCAGAAGAGTCTTTACCTGCAGAATAGATCTCGCAGGAGACAAAATGCCTGGTAAGAAAGAACTGTCGAACACTATAAAAAGATATAATCTGGGTTGGAGATTAGACTCAGAGGTTAAGAATACTGGCTGCTATGTAGAATGCTTCAGTTCAATTCTGAGCAACCACACAGTGTCTCATAAACACCTATAATGATATATGATAACCTCATCAGATTAACAGACATATATGCAAGCAAAACAATATATATATATATATATATATATATATATATATATATATATATATACACATATATACATTTCCTAAAATTCAAGTCTAGTAATTATGGACATAGATGAAGGAGTAACCAAGGCCAAACCATAAGATAGGACTTCAGTTAAAGCATAGAGGAAATTTTTTGAAAGTCAGATTGCCTACACAGTTCACACAAATCACAAAACAATACATCACAGGAGGAGAAACAACCCACATCACAATATACTTAAAATGATGAATATATAAAATAAAATATATAAAATATATATATATTGAATATATATTTATATTGAATATATAAAATGAATATATATATATATATATATATATATATATATATTTACACTGAATATATAAAATGAAAATGGATGTTAAATCTTCAAGAGATGTGCCACAAATCACATATATAAGCAGAAATATCAGAATGTCAGGATTCTGACATTCTCAAAAACCAGGAGACTTTAGAGAAATGTACTTATAAAACTAAAAGATGACAGAGGCCATTCTGTGCTCTCATGCCTGAAAAAGAATCAGCCACACTTGGAAGAATTTCAAAAATAGGTTAAAAATTATGAGCAAGGTAAAGGAACTTATGAGTACCAAGCTTTTCCTAAAGTGAATATTGGAAGGAGTACTTTACACCAAAAGAAAAGGAGGAGGAAGAGGAGGAGGAGGAGGAGAAGAAGAAGAAGAAGAAGAAAGAAGGAGAAGAAGAAGTTGTTGAAGAAGGTGGGTGGTAAGAAAGCAGCTATAAGCTGTACAGCTGTAGAGAGAAAACTAACACCACAAACCAACAAAATACAAAAATCAATGCCGACATTTGTACTTCTTTACATGGTAATGGTTTCAACTCCACTAACCGAAGGACACAGGAAAGCTAATTGGATTAAGTAAAAATATTACCATTATTATTAATATTTTTGGTAACCAAGAAGCACACTACTATATTCTGTGCCTTACAGTAAGATGGACCAAGAAACTTAAGTCTATTGCTGTTAACATTATACAAAGTGCACATTATAATTCTAAATACATTTACCAAGTACTAATGAACTTAGTCTCATAGAACACAGACTGTTAGAAATTAAACTATAGATTCAGCCCAACAAAGTAATAACAAGTATGGTGCTTTTATGAAAATGGCTTCCTGTTGGTACATGGTTCAGGCCAGGTCCATGGTCACTCTCTACTGATCACTCTCTGTATATCAACTGGTAGCAGCAAATATACATGTAGGACTATCAGCTACCTCTCCAGCACTATGTCTGACTGTATGATATCTTTCTCCCTGCTATGGTAACATACTAAACCTTGGAAACAATAAGCCAGCCAAAATTAAATGTTTTTCTTTATGAGAGTTATCATGACTATGGTGCATTGTCACAGCAATAAAACCCTTACTATAACAGAAGTTGATTCCAGGAAATGGGGCATAACTATGATGAACATGACCATGATTTTGTCTAGAAGAATATGGAACATTTGGAACATTGGCCTAGAAAGTGATTGAATGATTTAAGTGTGACTTAATGGACCATAATAGTAGAAGCATGGAAGAGTTAAGAGTGATTTGAACTCTAAGGGCCTGGTTCAAAAGGTTCAGAGTACAAGATTATTAATATGTGCCACACAATCATTATAGTATTATTTTGGTGACAAGCATGCCTTTTTTCTACCCTTGTCCAAAACTATGTCTGTGGGGAAATGGAAGAGTTATGGCCTATCAACTTTGGCAGAAAAGATTTCCAGACATCCAAATCCTGGTTGTTTCACTTGGTTACTAATGGCCATGTTTACACAGATCTATAATGAAAAGGAAAAAGCCAAGTGTGGAAAAAATACAAAATGTTTGAAGAGAAAAGAACAATCATGAAGTATAAAGTGATTTTTTAAAAAGCACAGTACTAAGTAGAATAAATGGATTGGTGACCATACAACAAGATCATACCCAGCTAATTTTCTAACTTAACAAAGGTGAAAGGTTTTGAAGATCTGAATAACGCACTGACATCAAACATGGAGATGTGGACTACAGAGTTTTCCAGCCAGATTTTGAGTATTGTTCTGGTCTAGGGTTTCTTCACTGTATATCCTTTCCTCCCTTTGGAATTGCAATATATATATTCTATGCCATTGTGTGTTGGTAGTATGTGATCTGCTTTTTTAACTTTGTTTTTATTGAGGTTATAGTTACCATCCTGAGTTTCAGAAAAGACTTTTTACTTTGGATTTTTAAACAGATTTAAAACTTTTATTTACCATCAGATTTTTGGAGTTGTGCTGAATGTATTTTGTGAGGGGCACGCGTGTAGTCGTCACGCCGGCAAAAACATACACCCACGCACACACACACACACACACCAGAATCCTTCCGTAGAAACACGTTTATTCCCATAAACCAAAATGGTGGTAGAAGACGACCCCCAGCCCTGGGAAAAGCCCTTATATACCCTAGAGCGGCGTAATCACCTCTGATTGGCTGTATACTCATTGCGCGCCAAACGCCGTGGGATGGGCTTAGCTTTGGCGGGCTTTACCATGGCACATGCGCACTTTATTTGTTTACTAGGAAGAATTATGGCTGACAGCGCCACCTAGCGATGGCGGACTTTGCCAGCACCTGCCGCGGCTCCCAACATCTGCCCCTTTTTTGTTTTTTAAAAAACAGAGGGTGGTGCTCAAATGTTTGAGGCTTTACAGGGTGCCTATACCAGAAGCCCTAGGGTGCAGCGGCTGAGGAATCTGTCTGCTGGCTATTTCTTTTTTGATTTGTTAAACAGGCACTGGCCAATGTCCCGTGTCTAGGCTGACTGACATTTCTCCACAGCCAGCACCAAAGAATGGTGAGCTCTCTGGCTAGGCTACGAGGGTCGCACACCCACACCTGGCATTCTCAGAATGTGCGCCCTAGGTAGTGGTCACTCGTAATGCCTGTCACCGGGTAAAATCACCATTCGTGGTGTACCTCTGGCGTATGGGATCAGCTTATTCCCATCGTTGGGACCAATTGGCAGCCGGCCTGGAGACAAAAGGATGGAGTTATTTAACTGGCTGTTCTTGGCCTGTCTAGTGTGGTACCGGTTATGACTCAAACCCATGGCCGATCGAGCAAATTCCATCCTGGGGGAATAAGCGTTCAAGAACCAACAGTTTAAGACCGTCTCCCTTACCCTACCAGGTGCAATGGAAACGAATCCTCTGGGTGCAAGGGCTAAGGGGAACAGAAAGAGATGCAAACACCCATCCCTGTGCAATGGAGTTATCTCCTAGGGGTGCAAGGGCTGTTTGTCTCAAAATTCAGGTACCACAGCTATACAGACAAGGATCAACCAGGCCAAGACTCCTCACTGACCCAGTGTAATGGGCAAATCTTCTGGGGTGCAACGCTGATGGCCTAACATTTAGCACCACCACTCGTGAGGGGGAGACTGCTTATAATTGAGGCAGTGATAACCACACTGCAGGGGAAGCCCCTAGTACTTTGGAAGCGCCTGTGCAAAAATAGCCTTGTCAAGATTTTGTTGAGCTCTGAGTTTGCAACCAACCAAGGATGAATACTAATCCACAACTTAGGGTATACCAAACAGGCCTACTCCCACCCACTTAAAAAAGGGAAGAAAAGGAAAAGAAAAGAAGAAGGCTGAAGAATTCTAGGAGGACAGTCCCTCAGTCAGGGACAGATCCACGCGCGTCGAGTTGATGTTCACCACAGCTGCTCTCAATTTTCTGAGTGTCTCACTGAAGTTTTCTGAGCAGTTTCCTGTAAGATACTGAAACAATTTTCTGGACAGATTAGTTACACGAGTAAAGTTTTTATACTGTACATTGGTGATGTAAAGTGTACCCAGTTTTTTCTCACATCTCAATTGGGCTAGTTGAAAGAGGATATCCAATCTCTCTCTCACTAAATCAAGGCGTTGATTAAGGATCATTAGCCCGCCTTTTAGTTGGGTACTGGCGGAGGTTTGAAGGTTAACAGTCTCTGCCACCGTGGCTGACAATTTGGGGTAGTGCCCACCTGAACAGAAGTTGACACAGCAATCTCAGTGGCAGTGGCGGTAATGGCACTAATTAATATCGTCGTCACTATGGCTGCAGTTATACCAAAATCTCTTTTTTGTCTAAATAATGACAGAGTGGAAGGAGTCTCCACGGGGATGGGAACCCATCGCGTGACTCTGGCAACCATAGTGCGAGTGAATCTTTAGAATTCCAACACTGGGACATCCAGCAGGTTTTATTGGTACAATTCTTAAAGGTGGAATTTGATAAAATAAACAAAAATACTAGGAACCTGTATCCCTTGGATCAGCACAAGGGCTATCATCAGAGCCTGGAGGGTCTGCCTCGATGTCACCTTCCAGTATTGCAAGTCGCCGCGTCAGCCGCTCTGGTAGCCAAAACGGATTGTCTTTTTCCTGTGGAAACACACAGACCGCTCCCCTGGCTTTTATTAAAGTAGAATCTGGACCTTTTCATTGTCTGGTCAAGATGTCCTTTTATTTGACCATTTCTTTTGGCCTGTCAAGCTGAAAATGAGGTTTTAGCCAGTTAATCTCTGTTAACAACTTTTGAGAATCACTTTTCTGGAGCAACAAGTACTCTAAAATCTTAAAGCTTGTTGTACTAGTGCAAGGGCTTGTGGAAAACTCCTTTAGAGAGATCAGCCAATAAAATATACAACGAATAATATATACTGAGAGATTTAAACGCTTTAACCTTTTGTATTAAAGCAACAACAAATTTTTTAAGGCCATTAATTATTCTTTGAGGCAAGCTTTTTTAATGAATGGCTTCATGGGCTCTCAAAAATCACAAGCAATTTCACTTAATGCAAACCTCTCACCTTTACCAGGAGGTAAAGGAACTGTATAGAACAATCTTTTAAATCTATAATAATTTTTTTATATGCATTTACTTGAATGGCAGCTGGAGTAGGCAAGTCAGGCTGTAGTGCCCCATTAGTCTTATAAATCTTAAATTTGAACTTTCTCTGTGTAGCCCTGGCTGTCTTGGAACTCACTCTGCAGACCAGGCTGGCCTTGAACTCAGAAATCTGCTTGCCTCTGCCTCCCAAGTGCTGGGATTAAAGGCGTGCGCCACCACCGTCCGGCTCTACTGTTTTTTGGATTAATTGAATAACCAACTCCTTTTAGCTGAGTGAAGTATCAAATAAAGCCAAGCTGAAGGCAATCTTGTCCTCCAATAATTGTTAAATAGCCCCAGTATCTATCAATCTTTTAAAACCCTTTTTCTTTTAATTATTAATTTAAGATTAGGTTTTTAGTTACTGATAAGACCTAATACACATCAGAGGAACCAAAGCCATTTTGTCTCCTATTACGCTCAACAATTTTGGCCTGGCCCAAGGATTATCTTTTCTGCACCAAGGACAGGTGTGTCAGGTAACCTTGGTCACCTGGCTGTTGTTTAAGTCTCTGTTCCTGGGACAGTCACTTTAAAAACTATCTAAATTTCTACATTTAAAACACTCCCCATCTCTATGGCTCTGTGCAGTTATGGCCAGACCCTGATTGTATGAGGGTGCAATTTCATTGCAAAGACAAGTATCTAAGTCTGTCTTTGCTTGTATGATTTGAGGGCTGTGTGGGCAGTTTAACCTGATTAACATCACACTGACCTTGTCTTACAAGCACGTTAAGATCTCAGTCTGCGTGTCTTAATTTAAATGTAAATGTTCTAAATCTCTAGCAGGCCAGCATTGTATCACAACTTGTTATAAATATTTATATTTAACTCTACCTGCTGTCCCCCTTTCCATAACATGGGCGAATCAAAAAAATTTTTAAACTCAAGATTACAACTGCCAACTGTAGCCAATGGAATACTGGCAGTTTAACTAAATTTTTAAATATCTTTTGTAACATTAGAATGTAACCATTAATTTTGAGAAGCAAGAGCAGAACTAATCCAAACAATCTATCTTCTCTAAAATCAACACCAAGCAGACCACCCCTATGTTACAAAGTTTTGCTGTTAATTCTCTACACATGAATGCATGAAGCAGCTTTTAATCTCATTGAAGAGACATTGGTCTAAAATCTTACTTTTTATATACCTGGTTTCTGAATGACTCCAACACTGAGCTAGTTCCACGCCACCTTTCGTTATCAAAGTTGTAAATTTTTAATTACACCCAATAATTTAAGCCAATAGTCTATAACCAAGACATGTAGAACATTTTTATACTTTTAAAACCAATTAGAAACAACAATGAAATGGCTACATATCTTATTTTTAGATCAAACAAAATTTCTTGTCTTTCTAGCTGTAATTTTAAGAGAAAAGCACCTTGTCACAGAGGTTTTTCTAGGACAAAACGACTCTTAGCTTCCTTATAAAACCCAAAATGCTGCTGGTCTCTTTTAAAAGCAGCTTATGTCAACCTCAATTCCTGAAAAGACCTTTTTAGCTCCCAAAGGTTGGATCAAGCAGTTTTAACGATCTTTCTTTTTGAACATGTAACAAACACAGAACATTTAGACAATGAAACAAAAAGCAAACACAAACACGTGGACATTGGCACGCCAAGGACAAACGACAAGGAAGGACTCTAAGAACTACAGAGAATTTCAGGACATCTCCCGAATTCTCTGCTTCTAGATGAGCTCTGAAATAGCCTTTTCATTCTTTTTTGTTGACACAGCTCAGAGAGAGGGCACCTGTATTTTTTAAAAACTCTTTCTCTCTCTCTCTCATATTTAAAATGTAACTTTTTATCTCGTTCATTGGAGATGTAGCGGGCAGCTAATTTAACACATCAATACCCTGCTTTCTAATTCTTTTTAACCCTGCTCTTCCCGCCTGAAGCAGTTTTTAGGCTGCAGGCAATTTAGAATTCTCTTGACCTATGTTTCGCTGTCACCTCCTAGGCAAAATCGGCACTGGGCCAATTCCTCATTCACCTAGACTGTCTCCCCCAAACCACTCTTCTTGTAAACACAGCCTCTAATTAACCGTCACTAACTCCAGCACTCGATCTCGCGGCGGCGGCCGGCTATTCAGCTGGCATCTATCCTCCCCATCCGTCTCTACATCTGAGTCCTCTGAGTCGGAGGTTAGCCCCTCCGACTCAGAGCTATCATGCCGTAAAAAGCCCGGCTCCTTTACCAGATACAGAGGTTTCTTTCTGAGGCTTCCTGTTCTCCCGTCTCTCCCAAGAGCGTTCTTTCTCTCATCTCTCATCCCCGTGAATTGGTTCTCGGGGAGGCCTGATTTCTTAAATACGTTTCTTTTCTCTTTTCCTTTCTGAATATTTAAGCGCTTCCATTTCTCTGTCTCTGTTTCTGACATGCTGATTTGTACTATTCTCCGAACCCTCACAAAAACCAGGAGTAAGAAAAGTGATGCTGCTAGCATCATGGCGAGAGCCTCTAATGTTCCTGCCAACTGGGGAGGGAAGTGAATCAAATCAAATCGAGACCTGTCTCTCAGAGAACATCCTCTCGTTCTACGGTTCTGGATTCCTCCACGCGTGGATGGCAAGCGGTGGGTCTTCTAAAAACGTGCCAGCGATGGAAAATTCTCCCGGGTTTCAGCACCAAATGTGAGGGGCGCGCGTGTAGTCGTCACGCCGGCAAAAACATACACCCACGCACACACACACACACCAGAATCCTTCCGTAGAAACACGTTTATTCCCATAAACCAAAATGGTGGTAGAAGACGACCCCCAGCCCTGGGAAAAGCCCTTATATACCCTAGAGCGGCGTAATCACCTCTGATTGGCTGTATACTCGTTGCACGCCAAACGCCGTGGGATGGGCTTAGCTTTGGCGGGCTTTACCATGGCACATGCACACTTTATTTGTTTACTAGGAAGAATTATGGCTGACAGCGCCACCTAGCGATGGCGGACTTTGCCAGCACCTGCCGCGGCTCCCAACAGTATTTCTGCATTATGATATGCCTACAAGCCTATGGGGACCAGGAAGTGGAATGTGGTGAAGTGAATGAAAATGGCCTCCATCAGTTCATAGGGAATGACACTATTATGAGGGGTGGTTTTATTGGACTAAGTATGGAAGAAGTTGGAAGAAGTATGTCACTGGAAGCGGGCTTTGTGGCTTCAAATGTTGAAGCCAGATCCAGTATTGCTCTCCCTTCCTGCTGCTAGCAAATCCATTAGAAGAATCTTCATCTACCTATCAAGCACCATGTCTACCTGTGTGTCAGCATGATTACTGCCATGAGGATGATGAACTGAAGCTCTGAACCAGTAAGACAATACCAGTCAAAAGTTTTCTTTTATAGGAGTTGGTCATGGTGTATCTTCATTGCAAAAAAAAAAAAAAAAAAAAAAAACAAAACAAAAAAAAAACCTAACTAAAACAGCAAGTGAACTGAGTACTCCACTGTCTGAATTTTTTGACTGTTCACCCAGACCTTCCTTTAAATATCTGAAAATTTTAAGTAACATCACCGTCAAATGTTGCTTATAATTATTTACAGACTATTACATTCAAACACTGTAGTAATCACATTTCTTTCAGTTAATCTTTCAAATTTTTGGAAATAAAATCTTGACACACACACACAAAATGCATTCAGAATAAAATTTCTAGTGGAAATAGGGATATAGGGAACACATGTAAAAATGATAAAGATATGGAGCATCAAACCTACCATCATCCTAAATAAAGAAAACATGGAAGCCCCCCAATTATAATCAGGAACAAGATAGGGATATCAAGTGTCTTTACTTCTTTTCATTGTAGGACTTGAATTATTGAGTAAATAAGAAAGATAAAAGAAATAAATGGGATGAAAATAGAAATAGCAGCAAAATTATTTCTTTTTCAGCTGATACTATACTAGACTTAAAAAATATCAACATGTAAAATTTTGCTTTTATTAACCTAATATAATTGTCATCTAGAGGCTTATTCCTGAATAAACTCATCCTTTCTAGCTCTTTCTGAAGTTTGACTGGTTCGGTCAACTGACCTGTATTGGCTCAAAATTCCTTTCAAAGATGACTGATTCAAACTGGATTCTCTCAGCTTCTGACTGAATTGCTCTGCTGGGTTTGGAGCTATCTCTGGAATTTTCTTCCAGTATTTCTGCTCCTCATTCTCTGGTTTATTATGTCTTCACCTACAACCTGTCTCTGTAAAACTATCCCAGTAAAACTGTTCCACGCCTCTTTCTATACTGCTTTCTTAAGTCCTTTCCTTCCTGTGCTATTCTCTTGTAAGTCGAATTTATCCTGTATCTGACTCATTCTGTCAACTCTTTCTTTGATTAGTTTCTCTATCTGCCCCTCAATTAAATGTCACTTTCAAACATGGCTACTACCTCTAACTTTACCTTCATTGTTTGGAATTAAGAATGTATACTAAGTGTGTGTCTATATTCCAGTCATTGAGAATTAAGGTGTATAATTCCAGCTGTATCACAGAGGTCTTTTTATGCTCTGGTTGTTTAAATGTGTTTTCCCCAAGAAGTGGTATTATTAGGAGGTTTGGCCTTGTTGGTGGAAGTGTGTCACTATGGACATGAGGTTTGAGATCTTCCTCCAAGCTGCCTGGAAACCAGCCTTCTGTTTGTCTTCAGAACAAATATAAAACTCACAGCAGCCCCACTACCATGCCTACCTGGATGCTGCCATGAATCTTGCCATGATAATAATGGACCCAGAACCTGTAAGTCAGACAAAATTTAATGTTGTTCTTCATAAGAGTTGTCTTGGTCATGGTGTCTTTTTACAGCAATGGAAACTAAATAATAGAGATGTGATTCCTTAACATCCTACAAAAAAATGTAAAAAAAAATCAACATTTTAAGCAACGTTGCAGGGTACAAAACTAACATACCAAGATCAGATATATATATTGAATTAATAAACAAATTCTAATAAGCATACACTCTATTACACACACATCTGAATACAGTTCTTATAAGAGATGCAAATGTTTGATAAAGTTTGCCAATAGAGACTCTGGTGTTAAAACTAGTTTGTTATATTGTTTCAGGATATCTGATCATACTATAAACCCCAAGATTATATACTGGAAAAATCTATATCTAGTTGTAGTGTGGCACAGCAGTAATACACACCTTTAATCAAGAGCTGTTGCAGGTTATTTGATCATACTATGAGACTGTGTACTGGAAAAAAACCTAAGGGTTTTAAATTGTAATATGGCTCAGCTCTAGCATACATCTTAATTCTATGAACTTTCTGTTTACTGTAAGCAAGATTTAATAAAGTCAACCATAGCTCAGGAGGTGGAGCAAGTAGCCAGTTGACAGGGACTGACATGAGAAAAAAGAAAACCATAGAGAGTGTGAGGGAATCAGGAGGGTGAATAGAGAGATGTACAGGAAATAGAAGGAAGGGACATCCAATTTGAAGGGATTTGGGATTCAACTGAGGAGGAAGGTTAGCTTGGTGCTTTCTCTGCCTCTCTATACTCTCAGGATTTCGCTCAGCATTTGGCTCCCAAGTCATTACAGGGAAACTTGAAAGTTTGAGATTTTGTTTAAAATTACATGATTCCATCTCTTCTCTAGTCAGAATAACTGTCATCAAGAAATCTTAATAATTCTGAGACAATATACCTTAATTGATACTGAAAGATTTCACGTTTTTATAGTTATTGCTACATTATGACAGAGAACTTGGAATTCTATGTATTCTCAATCGGTAAATTCCAAATATTTAGAAGCATGATTTGTTCCTGTTTTGACTTAGAATTTCTCATTCCCTTTAAATCTTATCTTAGTTCTTAAATTTTTATAATAATGATGATACACACAACCAAACATTGAACTGAGTGCTGGGACCCCAATGTAGAAGTTAGGGCAAGGATTGCAGGAGCTGAAGCGGTTTGCAACCTCATAGGAAGAACAACAGTATAAACGAATCAGACATCCCAAAGCTCCCAGGGACTAAACCACCAACCAAAGAGTATACAGGATACCCATGGCTCCAGTTGAATATGTAGCAGAGGATTGCCTTATCTGGCATCACCTGGAGGGGCTTTCCTAGGTCTCTGGAGGCTTGATTACACAGGATAGGGGAATGATAGGGCCCTGAGGCAGGAGTGGGTGGGAAAGTAGGGGAGCACCCTCATAGAGGCAGGGTGAAGAAGTAGGGGATGAGGGGTTGTGGAGGGGAAACTGGGAAGGAGGATAATATTTGAAATGTAAATAAATAAAATAGTTAATAAAATAAAAATTTTTGATGCATTGTGTGTGTTATTTCAAATTTCTGGACTGTGTATGGATGAATAACAAAAAAATGATTAGACCATAGCAGAGATTTGAGAAACCAGCCTGATATACTTCATGACAACAGAGCTGAGCCTAGCTATTGTTGTGTCTGTTATTTGGTGCTCACTCAAACTGTAGAACTTAAGGTCACTTGGGGAGATATGGTTCAAGTAGTCCTTTATGCTACATGATTTCATTTGTAAATTTATAAAAAAAAAACAAAAAAAAAACTTGTATCTCATTTTTCTTGCAACAAGTCTTGCAAGTTTACTACAGAGTTGCCAAGATCTGTCTGTAGCTCCCAGTCACTCCCAGTATTTATATTTTCAACTGGAACCTACCTGAGCCTAATAAGTCTGCATATGTAACACAGTGGCAACTGTGTTTCTCATATTTCTATCTAGTGTTGCAAATGTTGGTGGAGGGGCATGGGAAGGAAACTGAGGAAAGAAAATAATTACTTTAGCTTTTGCAGTTTTTCATTAACAGGTTGCAGAAGATGCCAGGCGAGAAGCACAGCAGCAGCTTAGAACTGCAGATGGAAAGGCTCAATGCCAGGGATTTATCACCACATGTGTATCTCTCATAGAAAAGTCAGTTTAATACAAAGGACACTAAGAATAACCATCTTTCTGACAAAATACTGTTCAAAATACCATGGTGCGTAAGTGGTATGAAGAGCTATCTTCTGGAGTCTGGAAATGTTTGATAGAACTGTGTAATAACAAATAAAAAAAACAATCTACTATTTTTAAGATGGAAGGAAAATGTGTAATCAGACACCACATGCATACTAATGCTTGGCATTGTGGGTGTGTATGTAGTGTTGTTTATTCTGAGTATATTTCATAGACATAACAGTTCTAACTGAAACATAGAATGGTAGGAAATCAATCTAACTAATACACTATCTTCTGTAGAAGGAGCTGTGTCAAATGCCAGCATAGCTGAGAATTCAGGCTGATAAAATTGTTCTTTGTAATCACAGTGGAAACAACAGAGAAAGATTTTGTTTTCAAATGATAAAACTGAGATGCTCCATGATTACTCTCTAATTCAACCCCTTGCAAGGAAAATTACAATTTAGCTTAATAGTCAGTGATTTTCACGGCTTACAAATTTTGTTGCAAAATAAGCCTTCAAGGTTTATTTTCAGAGGGAGTTATGCCAAGAGGTTTACCAGTGTGCTTCATTCATTGTTTAACATCAATGGGCAACTGTGTAATTTTAGTAACAGAGTTAGAAGCGCTAGCATAATTATCATAGTGGTTTCCTGGACATGTCTAATACTTTTTCAGTATGTTCTCTCTTTCCAGATACACAAAATAAATTACTTTGCTACACTCTGAGCTTGGCTACAGAACTAGATTAAAGCCATCTGAATTCTTGCTTTGTAGTTACTGTTAGATGCACAGGTGTATGATCAGGTTACACGTTTTGGAACTTCTACTCAGATGAACTGTTTCTCCTATACTTCATGACCTTAAAGAAGCTATAGTTCTATAGCCTAATTCCTCCTTCTGTTGACAGGACACTTGGGGATTGAGGTATCTTTAAGATTGAAACTGAACTGTGTGGTATTATGGAGAAATGAGATTTTAATGAGATTCAAATATTAGTTACTTTACACTTTAAAAATAGTTTTGAGACAATTTCAAATGGTGCCATGGTTGGTTTTAATCAGTCTAATCTGGGTACCTGCATTGCTGGTAGACTATAAAACCAGTGAGGAGAAGGCATTACCAAATGTTCTCTAAGGACACCGGCTATACACTTACCACCTAGCATTGATGCTAACCTCAAAATGGCCTGTCAAAAATAAAAGAAGGAGCTGAGAAATGCTTATGGCAAATTTAACTAAGAAATACCTGTTTTCTGCATCAAGAGAATTGCCTGATAAATGTTTTGTGGAATTTGAAAGTCAATCCAAAATTAGTTTCAAAGAACTGACTGCAAATGACAGTGCCTAAATGTGTTTTTTCCTTTTACTCTTTCTCCCTGTCATTGCCGACTCAGAGCATTAAGAAAATCCAATGCTGAAAGGACTAGTCCTGCGAGATGTGAAAATAATTATATGTTCTGCCTGAACTGATGGGCAGAGAATCATTCCGACACAGACTCTGCAAAGCATGTCAATTCAAATCCACATGTTTTCTCTTTCTACTTTATACTGGTTGGAGAAACAGTGATTGGAAAACAAAAACATCACCCTTCAGCAAGAAAACTTGAAAATTGGACAGTTGACACAACTTCTCCAATCTTAATGTAAAATAAATGAAAAGTGAACTTATTCCTCACTGTGGGTTTTGGGTAGATAATAGAAACAGTTCTACAAAACCAACCATCAATAATTTCGCTATAAAAATTCTATTTCATTAAGAATTGAGCATTGATAATACAAATATATAGAGTCAATTTGACTTATAAAATTATTTTTGAGTTCAAATGCATGAAATGAATCTAGTTTTTCTTTGACTTCAGTTCTAAAATTTAGCTTGAGTTTCCATTAAAGAAGCATCCAATAATGCAAATTAGAAGCATTTTTAAATGGATAAGCTTTCATAAATTAGCATACTCTTTAATATAGGGTCTAGTATAAATTTTTCATTTTTGCATTATTCTAGCATCTCATTTTGAATATTGTCTCATAATCTTTTATGAAAAATAATGTGCAGTTTATATAGTTGATGGTTAACTCTAAGATTAAGTACATTATTTACATGAGACTCTTTCACTGGTGATAGTTCTGTTCATCATGTTATTAACTAGCATAGATGTACTAAGTACTATTACTGAAGTATGTGAAAAACAGTCATTTTACATAGTTTAAGTGCTTTAATATTTAGGTATGTTTTAAATTGTGATGTGCATAAAGGTAGTACAGATGACTGTCTAAATATTAATAGTACTAAATACCAATTAAAAAAGAAGTAACAATGAATACAAACTTCCAAAGGCTATATACAATTATTGTGAGAATTACAGTAACCACCAATGTCTTATTTCCCTGGGGTCTGCATGCTATCATTAATTTCCCCTCTCTCTCCCTTTCACTGCCTCTCTCCATTGCTTTCTTCTTTATCTTTTTCATTTACTTTCCCATTCTGGGTACAGCTGATACTTTAAATTTACTGCAATTATTACACACGACAGTTCAGTATTATGTACATGCCATTCCTGCCCAGTGATCTTTATTTTCCTTGAATAAACTACCCATTGAATCCTAGTTATGTATGCTATTTTTTTTGTTAAAAAGCCATTTTTAATATTTAAGAGATAGCATTACATTGCTATGCAGAAAGAGGGAATAACCAGTAACAGTTGTGTGTTAGCAAGAAATTTAAAAATATTGGTAAAGCAAAGGGATCATATTTTTTATTTATTATTTTTTTGCAGTGCTACAATTGAACCCACAGTCCTGAACATGTCAAACACAGTACTTCTGAGCTACTTCTGTCACCAAGGAACAATGATGTTACAATTATAAGATAAATGACAAAAGTTTAAAACTACCTTAAGAGAATATGATGACTAAAATCTGTAACACAAAAAGATCTTGTGCCTTAAAGAATTTTGACAGAAAACGTTCTGTAAAAATTTATAGATCAAACAGAAATAAATCTTTTGCAAATTTTAAAATGATGTTTACAAAAGAAGTTACCAGCATCATACTTTATAAAGAAAATGTTCCTGTAACAAATAGGTATTTCTCTACTAAGGATCACAGCTGAGTTATTTTCTCCACTGGATTTCTTCTATGTATTGTTTGCTATTAAAATCAACACTACTATTAACTTAATTCTCTCACTGTGAATTAGATGGATCTCCTGATAATGCAGTGTGGGACTGAAATGTAACATCGTATTTTATGGATAAAATGACTGAATTACTGCCACAGTCCCTAACAGAGATTGCATGTTTTGTTTTCTAAAGTTGTGGAAACCCTATCTATATCTTCTTATTTGTTCTCTCTCTCTCTACCCCCCCTCTCTCTGTTGTGTACATTCACCCATCTATTACAGCATGAGTGTTGATGTAAGAGAATGATTTGCTGGGATTGGTTCTCCATGTGGATCTAGGGAATGGAACATTATTTACTGAGATATATTGCTAGTATGTTTTTTTTTCCAGTGATTCCAAATGAGAGATGTTAGATCAATTTCTTTCTAATTCCAGCTCTAAACATGGAAAGTGCAACTTCATAAGCAATTTCTATGCAACGAGGCACACTTTGAGTTGATGTAAATATTGCATGGAACAGAAGGAACATTTGACAAGTGGAGAAAACTCTAGCTAGATAATGATTATACTCAGAAGTAGAGCATCACTCTTTTTCAAAGGAGCACTTCAGTTTAAGAGAATAAAAATACTTGCAGGCCTTTCACTTGAGTGTGATGTCTGTTAACTATAAGCTTTCAAACCATCACCAAAGAATTAAATTGGATTGAAGTCCAAGTTTTCTTAGGGGTAGAGAAAGCATTTTCTTGAAAAGAAGCCAGATACATTATCCTTTGATGAACTGATGAAAATTAATTGACTTCTACCTTCTTCAGCATGGTTTACTATACTTTTTTCTTTGTACCCTTTAGGAAAATCCTAGTGATGTACTTTATGGCACATACTGTTGAGTGTCAACCAGCAATTGACACAGTGAGTACTCATACAGGTATGGAGCTTGATTGAGGAGACTTCTTAAAGAAAAATACAATAAATATATTACCCTATCAGTGGATGTCTGTGCTGATCTTTTGTGTATAATAGAAATGAGCATGAGTAAGGTATGAAATCTTCAAAAACATTTTTGTCCAGAATGTAAAATAGTAATACCATATATCTCGCATAAATCACAGTTACTGACTCATCTAATGAAAATTAGAATGGCATGTTATGATCAACTAATTCCTCTCAGATTGAGTTGTGTCTAGTAAGAAAATGTTCTTTGTTGTTTTGAACTTAAACTTTCCTGGAAAAATTTGTTATATATATATTTCCATTTAGGCTAAGATACAATCCCCTATCTTCATGTTTTGTCTATAGTTCAGCTTTATAAACAGTTTTGTCAGTTGTTCATAAATGCATACTATGATTTCCTAATAACTAACAAGATAACTTTCACCAATTTTAAAAATAACATCACAGTTAATCACTACAGAAATTATGATAATTATTCTGCTTTAAAGCAGAAGAAAGTAAAGTACCAAAAGTTAGATTATGTCTCAAGTTTCATTTGCTAACTTGTTAATCCTCTCTAAAGCACTCAGCACCAGAGTCTGTTTTGATGAAGGTAGTCTTATTAAGTCCTTCTACAGTGGGTCCTCTTTTGGCTTATATCTCAACATAGCTCTCACACAATTCCAATTACGAAATTGATCTCTCCTGGTTTTGTATTTGACCATATATGACACTTAATGTTGTTTAAAAGATACACCATTTCACTTCAAAAATTTTCTTTGTCATATGGCTAATTTCCAGCTAAAACTGTAATATGGTATGAGATAACACACAAATCAGGTCATTAACAAATCTACTTTTAGATACATGAAGCAAAAATTTCTACTTTCTTTGGAAACTCAGTTGGGTCACTTAATGTTTTACTGGAAGCTGTCTTATAAGAGGATGTTCTGCTGAAACAGATACATGAAAGGATATGTAATATTTTGGTTAGAGTAGGAACATGAGAGGATATGTGGTACTTGGAAAGAGTAAAAAATGGAACCTTATAGTGAAAGAATGATATTGCACTGCAATGACATACAATACTTATCTGGTATTCCCTAGTTTTCTGATCTTCACAGGTCTTCACTTCACAGAGAGAAATGCACCAAATAAGTTCTCATGGTATTCTGGCTGATTCTTGCTGCTTCAGTTGAATTGTGCTGATTTGGAGGAGCCTTGCAGTTTCTGATGGATACAGTCACTGCTCCTGATTCATGTCTGGTGTTTGATATTAGATGGGACTTCTGGTATCCCGACAAGGAAGAGTGGAAGTCCCCCAAAGAACTACTTCTAAACAGGTCCATAAACTCCATTTCTATTTACTTTCTTTTTCCCAACCTCTAGTCTGTGGGTAAGGATGAAGGTTGAAGCATTCAAGAACCCTACATACAGTAGTTTTAGAGAAAAAAAATCTAATCCTACAGATATACATTGACACCAGCATTGTTATAGAAACCTAGGCTTATTTTTTCTGTATAAACAGAGACTATGCATTAATAATACACTTACACAAATGACATCATCTGACGATTACAGGAAGGACATCTATTGACATCTATCTACATTTGCTAATCTTCAGATGGATAGCAGTTGATCCTACTTCAACCACATAAGTTTTGCTTACACTTACTAAATGTAAGTAAAACTTTACTTACACAATGGAAACTTACTAAACTTATTTGTAGGTTCATAATTTAGGGGAGACTTTCCCCTGCTTATATTTTACTCCTAGAAAAAAATCATCTATCAATACAATAAGCATTTTTAATTTAAACTGTTATAAAAGACCATTTTTCATTGTCAACTAGATTTTGTAAGGTGATGTGCAAACTAACCCTCCTCCCTCACATCCCACCAAACTGCAACACCCCCTATTATTCCTGAGAATAAAAAGAAGGTCTAAGTTGAAATTGACTCATTTTCAGTATAGACCTCTGTAAAAAAGGTTCAGGCTACCCCAGAGATCATGTAGAAGCCCTAGATTCATGTAGGTATCTATGGTTCTGGTTGTTGATGGATACCGTGTTGAAGTCCGAGGCCCATGCTATCATAATAGGAAAAGTAGACATCCTTATTTTGTGTTTTCTCAGGAGGCCATGATAATCTCTGTGGTCTAGGTTGATCCTAAAGGCCATGTTGACGTGTGTGGCCTTTACTACCACATGTGACAATGTTGATGTCTGTGGCCCATTCTGACACCAAGATTCTTGTGTGGCCAGTGGTCCTGCTATCGTTGGGTGTGTTGATGTCCATGGCCTGTGTTACCACAGATGGGAATATGGATGTCCAAGTGGTCTCTGACCCTGCCTGAAGCAATGTTGATGTTCATGTTTTGTGCTGCTGCCAAGGACCATCTTGGAGTCCACGTTTCTACTGTTTCTACTATCACAAAGGTAGACATTACCTCAGAGCAAATGTCTGGAAAAAGTATTTCCAAGAAAATAGATCCAAGTAACAAGCTGGAATAACCATTCTAATATCAAATAAAATAAACATTCAGCCAAAAAATACTGAAAAGAGATGTGGAAGAACACTTGAATCTCATCAAAGGAAAAATCAACCAAGATGACATCTCAATTTTGATCATCTATGTCCTAAACGCAAAGGAATCCATACATTTTGTAGTTGCTGTTGTTTAATTATATTTTATATTGCATATTTTCTTTATTTGCATTTCAAATGTTATCCCCATTCCTGGTTACCACCTCTGAAATCCCCTATACCATCCCCCCCTCTCCCTGCTTCTGTGAGGGTATTTCCTCACCCACCTATCCACTCCCATCTCCCATCCTGCTCACTGGGCCCTCCCAGTCACACCCTCCCATAATCTTTTCCTCGTTACCACACCCTTTCTCCTCTGAGCAGGTGGGGACCTCTTTCATATCCACTTCAAGTTTCTGAGAGGCTAAGTACTTCCTCTTCCTCTGAGGCCATGCCAGACAGTCCACCTAGACAAACATAATTAAACTACAAGCAACAGCTTTTGGGATAGTTTCCTGTTCAAATTGTTCAGGACCTAAATGAAGACCAAGTTGCACATCTACCAAACATGTGCGAGGAGTCCTAGTTCCAGCCCATGTATGTTCTTTTGTTGGTGGTTCAGACTCTGAGAGCCCTTTTGGTGACAGTAGGGTGTTCAAATCTCCCACTGTTAATGTGTAGGTTTTGATGTGTGTTTTCAGCTTTAGTAATATTTCTTTTCAAATGTGGGTTTCAAAGAGGATCAAGAATCAAAAAATATTTGGACTTACATTAGAAAAGAAATATTACTAAAGTTTAAAACACAAATCAAACCCCACAAATTAATAGTGGTAAATTGAAGACTCAACTCTCACAATTGACAAATCACTGAGACAGAAATGAAACCAAGATGAATCTAAAAGAGACTATGAATAAAATAGACCTAACAAACATCTACAGAACATTTTGCATAAACCCAAAAGACTATACCTTCTTTCAGCACCTCATGGAATTATCTCTGAAACTAGCTATATCCTAAGTCACAAAGCAAACTGCAACAGATAAAAGACGCTTAAAATAACCCCTTATATCCTATCAGATCACATGGATTAAAGGTGAATTTCAGAAACAAATGAAACAATGGAAGCCTGCATGCTTACAGTAATTAAACATCACTTTGCTCAGTGATCACTGGGTCAGGGGAGAGATAAAGAAATTAGACTTTCTAGAATTCAAAAAATGGAGCCACAATATACCCAAACATATGGGACACAATGAAAGCACTGCTAATGGGAAAGTTCATAGCACTAAGGGCCTTCATAAAAAAATCGGAAAGTTCTCATAGTAATAATTGAAATGTACACCTGTAATCTCAAGGAAGAAAACAAAGCAAACACACCCAAGAGGAATAGTTAGCAGGAAATAGTCAAACTCCAGGCTGAAATCAATAAATCAACAAAGAATCCAAGAAACTAAGAGTTTGTTTTTTGAGAAAATCAACAAGATAAATAACCCTTAATAAACTAACTAAAAGGAAGAGAGACACTACCCAAATTAACAAATGCAGGAATAAAAAGGGTGTCATAACAATGGACAATAAGAAATTCAAAAGCTGTACTCCACAAAATTGGAAAATATAGTGAAATGAATGATTTTCTAGATAGACAACATGTACCAAAGTTAAATCAAAATCAAGTAAACTATCTATATAGTCCTATAACTCCTAAGGAAATAGAAACAGTCATTAAAAGTCTCCTAACAACCACAACAAGAACAACATCACCACCATCGTCAACAATAACAACAACAATGCCTGTGGCCTGATGGTTTTAGCACATAATTCTATGAGACATAATTTTTAAATTATTGTTAATTATTTTATATATTTACATTCCAGCCCTTGCTCTCCCTCCCAGTCCCCCCTCCTACAGTTTCTCATCCCATTCTCTTTCCCACTTGCCTCTGAGAGAGTGCACCATATGTTCCACCCTATCTTTATCCCCTGCCCACGGACTTCAAGTCTCTTGAGGGTTAGGCATGTCTTCTGAGGGCAGACCAGGCAATCTTCTGCTAAATATGTGCCAGGGACCTGGGACCAGCCATGTGTCTCTTTATTGATAACCCAGTACCTGGAAGCTCCCAGGCTTCCAGGTTAGTTGAGTCTGCTCGTCTTTCTATGATGTCACCGTCTCCTTCAAATCTTTCAATTCTTCCCCTAATTGCTCTATCAGGTTCCTTGAGTTCAGTACAATGTTTGGGTGTACATGTTAGCATCTGTCTCAGTCAGTTTCCAATAGGGCGCCTCAGAGGACAGCCATACTAGGCTCCTATCTATAATCACATCATAGCATCAGTAAGAGTGTCAGGCCTTGTTGAACTCCACCCCATGAGATGGATCCCAAGGTGGGCTGGTCACTGGACAGCCATTCCTTCAGTCTCTTCTCTAATTTTGTCTCCGCATTTTTACTAGCCAGGAACAATTCTGTTTCAGAAATTTTGACTGTGTATTGACATCCTGTCCCTCCACTTGGTATCCTATCTATCTACTGGAGGTGGACTTTTAGAGTTCCCTTTCCTCTTTGTTGGGCAATTTGGCTCAAGTTACCCCCATTGAGTCATGGAAGTCTCTCAAATTCCAGGTCTCTGAGAGTTTCTAGAGGGTCTGCCCACCTCCTTCCCCCAGAAGCTGCATATTTCCATTCATTTTCCCAGCCCTTTTCACAGAGGAACATTACTCTAGCAACAATCTAATAGACCTACAGTTTAGCAGTCTACTACAGAAATGTACCTTGAACATTCTTGCTCTGGTCTTTTGTGTAGAGTGTCTCATGAACTATTTGGAGATTGTATAGATGACAACATGAGTAATGGAGTGGATCTCCTGGTTAAATTTTTCCTAGCTTTATTTACCATATATTTATGTTAGTTTCCTTTCCATTTATTTCCTTCAACCAATAAAATGCTATCACTTCCCTATATCTCTTAAAATCATGGCCTCAATTTCTCTGACTATTATTATTAAATAAAGACATATAAACACAATAATAATAAAATATGGTATACTGAGTCCAGTTAGTGTTTTCTATATTTATATGACTTAGCGCTGATAATGTGGTATTGGATATGCAATCAGGAGGCTTATTCATGGACAAGATTAATTCTCTTCTTAGCAGTGTTTACTCACCTGTAGTACTTTGTCCAGAGTAGCATGAGATTTCTAATTTCCTCTTTAGCATCTTTATTGAAAATATCAGTGTTCAAATTTTTAGGAAGTCATATTATTGTGCTATCATGGATGTAGTTTCTGTATCATTTATAGGAGATAAAATTGCACAGATGATTTTCTGGTCTTTTTCTTTTCTAAGATCTGTCACCACACTGACACAGAGAAATTGACTAGGTTTCTGGTATCAGCATAATTGTCCTCTTGTTGAGTTAGTCTTTAGTCAAAGTATCTAACTATTAGTTGCTATCAAATTCCTAAAGCCATTATTGCACCATTAGGGATAACTTGCCATGTTAGTCATTGTAGTTCATTGCATTCAAATTCTGTAAGACTATTAATTGTTGCCCTCCCTTGCATTCTACATAACATCCTTTGATACTATGAAAGCTTGATTGGAGGTTGCTTACAGTTTACAAAGCTTTGTTCATGATCACCACAGTAGAGATCACGACAGAAGCCAAGCAGACATACTGCTGGGGCAGTAGATGAGAGCTTATATCATGATCTGAAGACAAGTGGCAGAAATAGTAAGACTGAGCCTGACATAAGTTTGTAAAACTTCAAAGCTCATTTCTAGTCACATGCTTCTAACAAGGTTACATTTTCTAGCTCTTCCTGAAATAAACAAGCAAAGAAACAAGCAAAACAACAAAAATGATACCACATAACAAATAAGGGCCAAATGTTCAAATTCATGGGCACATGACCATCATTCTCATTCAAATCACCACACACACACACTTGTACATATCAATTTTAGATAAATATAATGATTGTTAAAGGTATTTTTCAACATCCTCAGAGTTAATTTGGCTTCTTTTGTCCTTTTTATTAAACTCCCTTCCCATTAAAGTCCCCAACTTGTTTTCCTTATTTCCTCCTTCATATCTATTGTGTGCTATTATCCCAGTTACCACCCCTGCCTTATACTACACAAACACACATTTTATCTTCCTTCCTTCCTTCCTTCCTTCCTTCCTTCCTTCCTTCTTTCTTCTTTCTTTCTTTCTTTCTTTCTTTCTTTCTTTCTTTCTTTCTTTCTTTTTTCTCTCTTTATGTCTTTCTTTCTCTCTCTCTATCCTTTTTTCTTTCAATTTTTCTTCTTTCCTTCCTTCCTTCTTTTCTTCCTCCCTCCCCCCCCTCTCTCTCTCTCTTTCTTTCTTTTTTCCTTTCTCTTTTCTTTTCTAATTTCTGTGATTTCTCCAGATTATATGTTCACATCTGAATATTAGGAGACAAAAACCACAAATGATAGAGAACATATGGTATTTGTGTTTTTGAGACTGGGTTACTTTATGTGGTGTAATATATTCTAGTTCCATTGGATTATCAGAAAATTCAATAATTACATTTTTCTTTTCAGCTAAATACTTAATATTGTATCATATATATGAATATACATATATATGTGTATATATATATATATATATTTGTTATCAATTTGTTGAAGGACATTTAGGCCATTTCCATTTCCTAGCTCTTGTGAATAGACTGGCAATGAACACTGCTGAGCAAGTATTTATCTAGAAATATGTCTAATCTTTTGGATATATGCCAAGAAGTAGTTATGTTTCATAGATTAAATTTTTTTAGACTCTTGGTAATACTTAACTCTGACTTTCAGAGTAGCTGCACCAATTTCCATTCCTTCCAACAATCACTGATGTTTCTTTCCCCTTTATACATATCCTTGGCTGCATTGTTCTCAATTGTTTTGTTAATTTATCCATTCTGACTAGGGTGAGATGAAACCTCAAATATGTTCAGGTTTGTACTTCCTTATTTGATAATATGAACAATATTTGTCCCTTCATAGAACCAGCTTTAATTTTTATTGTGGATTTTTTAAAATTTATTTTTTGTTGTATTTCTTTTTTTAATTTTATTTTTCATTGGATATTTTATTTATTTGCATTTCAGATGTTGTCCCCTTTCCCTATTTTCCCTCCCTAGAACCCCCTATCACATCACCCTTCATCTGTTTTCTTTTATACATTTTTAATTACACACATGTATTAAGGTCAGTTCTGGGTTGAGGATCTAGAAATACAATATAAGCAAACAGTCAAAGAACAAGCAAGACAATAAACACAAACAGTCAAAGAACAAGCAAGGCATTAAACACAATTCTGTGAATACTCCCGTGATGACTGTTTCTAAGGGCTTATCAGGATGACCAAAATATCTTAGCCAACTTCTCTGTCCTACCTAAAGTCATTTTCATGTCTGAAGCCTACTTCCTTGTTCTAGCCTTATATTTAGATCCCTACCTGAAATTACTTCTTTCTTCTAACCTAATGTCAGGTTCCTGCCTGAAGCCTACTTCCTTGTACTTGGCCAATGCCATATTCCTGTCAAGTAGCCCATTTTCTTGTCCTTGGCCCATGAGTGATTGTTACCAAGCAGCCGCAAAGGCTCTCCACCTCTCCTCCTTTTTTATTTCATTAACAAGACTGAGCCTGTCTTAGATCATTCTGACAAAATGCCTTCCTTACCCATCATGGAATATGCATTATCCAAACCAATGCACTTATATCTTAGGTTGGTAAGGCTCTGTGAAGAATCTTAGCCTTCCTTGGCTTGCCAGCCTATTAATTTAATAACTCTGTCTGCAGGTCTATTTATAGTTTCTGGCCATGTACTTTAGTTCCCAAAATGTTGATGTTGTAAAAGATAAGCTTTAACAGGACGAGGAGTAAAAGTATTCCCAGGACAAAAAGGCCTAGCATGATCAAGCTATGTATTCCATTCTTGAAAGTTGACCAAAATAGATATACTGACCACAGGTCATCGGTAATTTTTTCAGCAGTATGTACCACTCAGCAGAGCAGCATTCTTGAAATTCATAAGCTCACTATGTATCTAAAACATCCATAGAAATGCTAGAATTATGCCAAATACAAAGCAAGTGTCTTTTAACATCTTCCGAATTATAACTACCACTGCATATTTTAGAACTAACACAAGTCCAATGGTATTTGGCATGTCACTCAAGATGGCTCCTTACTCTTAAACTCTGAACCTCCTTCGAATAATTTGAATTTGAAAAAGAACATCAATCCATTCTTCCAAATGGCTATCTAAATCCTTTTGCATATTCAACACATTAGTCATATTTTTTGCTAAATGATTAACAAAAGTAGCTGTCTTAACTTCTTTTGTCAAAGTAATTGCAAAAGCAGTGGTGCTAGCATTTACTGTAGTTAAAGCTGTTATACCAGCAATGATCAAGCCCACTACCCTCTTGCTTCTGCTGAAAGCCTGACTCATTTCTTCCAGTACTTGCAAGCTATTTTTCAATACCAAGGTTCTGTGATATTCAGGGCACTAAAACAAAAGCTGATTGATAGACTTTCATAACTGACATGCCAGATTTCAAAACACAGACACTATTATAAGGTGTACAACTAGTGCAACTTAACATTAAATGCTGTAGAAGAAACAAAAGTATTTTTAACTTGACAATTAAAAGACTTAACACATGTGCTAACACCTGTTTGACAGCCAGATCATGCCCCAACTATATCTCTTGCTAATATAACATCATAGAGAACTGCAGCTAACTTCCATATTTGTCTGTGAAAATGTCCAGAACCAGACTTCCAAATGAAGACTGTTATTTCCAATATTGGTTTGATTTCTTGTCGCTACCCACTCCGATCCACAGAATGAGACGGCGACACACGGGACTCTTCTCGAAGCCGTTTATTCAGGAACCTTGTCTTCTTCTCCAATGGCCCCCGAGCCTCTCTCCATGGTCCTAAAATCTTCTGCCTGCACCACTCAGATTCTATAACGAATGTGTTCTCAATTGGCTCGGTGCAGCGCTCCTTAGATGGTCTGATCTTATGTAGCAGCGAGTCTGCACAGTGCTAACTGCAGATGGGGCTTTCCAAGGGTGTATGTGGAAGTCAGGCACCATTTTGGACTGGCTGCCGCACCCGCTCCTCACAATTTCTAGACCAGTCCATGACTGAGTCTGAATAATTGGTAACACTTAATCACAATACAAGAGTCATTATAACTTCTCTTTTTGGTTCTTTATTCCACAAGGTCTAAAACTTGAGACAAGGTAGCTTGTCCCATCTTAGGATTATAAGTAAGCAATGGTGGGTTGTGAACCTATGTCCTATACAGCTTCCCAGTCACCATTGTCAGAGCATGCAGCAAGCTCCAAGATCTGCATCATTCTTTGTCGTGTCATCAGCCTGTCGCATCGGTCACTATGGCTACCACCATGCTCCTACATTATCCTGCAGAAAAAACACAAACATGCCTTCATCCCTATATTTAATACCTGACCGGGATCATGCCTTATGCCAGTAAGTGGATCCTTCCCTTCCACCTATGCATAAGTATGCCTAGTTGTAGAGAGCCATAGACACTCAGCAGAAAGTTCCTTGGCATTCAAATTAAAATAAAATAAATAAATAAATAAGTAAATAAATAAATAAAACATGATTCAAATAAATTTGTGGTGTAGGGGATATCTCACAATTCTTATTTTATAAAGATATTGTTCTTAAGTCGGGCAGTGGTGGTGCACGCCTTTAGTCCCAGCACTTGGGAGGCAGAGGCAGGTGGATTTCTGAGTTTGAGGCTAGCCTGAGTCTACAGAGTGAGTTCTAGGACAGCCCGGGCTATACAGAGAAACCCTGTCTCAAAAAAAAAAAAAAACACCAAAACAAAAACAAAAACAAAAACAAACAAACAAACAAACAAAGATATTGTTTTAAAGTTCCATGGGCCCCTTCCACAGTCTCTTTGCTTAACAATTATAAAGAATCCAAGTAATATGGATAATGTAACATTGCTGCTAAAAAAGACTCATATATTCAACTGCCATAGCCAGTTCCATTATCTGCTTTATCTTCTTTGTTTGTTTTTCTTTTCTGTTTCTTTTATCGGATACGTCATTTATCTACACTTCAGATGTTATCTCCTTTCCCCATCCCCACCCCCAGAAATCCGTTAACCTATCCTCCGTCTTCCTAATTCTATGAGGGTGCGCACTCACCCATCTACCCATTCCCATATCCATACCCATGAATTCTCCCTTTCTGAGACATCTAGTCTTCAAGGGACCAAGGCTCTCTTTTCCTACTGATGGTTGACAAGTCCATCATACTCTGCATTTACAGCTACAGGCATGGGTCCCTCCATGTGTGTTCCCAGGCTAGCTGTTTAAACCCTGAGAGCTCTGGTTGGTTGGTGTAATTGCTCTCCCCATGGGGCTGCAAGCCCCTTCAACTCTTTCAGTATGCACTTCTGGATTCCCACAACAGTGTTTGCATATAGTGACTGCATCTGGAAGGGATCTCCAAGTGGGGGGTCTCTGGATGGTCCCTTCTCCAATTCTGCCCCACACATTGTCTCATATTTGCTTCTGTGAGTATGTTGTTACATTTTCTAAGAAGTACTGAAGCATTCACACTTTGTTCTTTCTTTTTCTTGGGCATCATGGGCTCTGTGAATTGTATCTTAGGTATTCCAAGTATTTGGGCTAATATCCACTTATTAGTGAGTTCATATCATGTGCGTTCTTTTGTGACTGGTATACCTCACACAGGATGATATTTTCTAGGTCCATCCATTTGCCTAAAAATTTTATGTATTCATTGTTATTAATAGCTGATTAGTACTCCGTTGTTTAAATGTACCACATTTTCTGTATCCATTCCTCTGTTGAAGGACATCTGGGTTCTTTCCAGTTTCTGGCTATGAACATAGTATAGCCTGTGTTCTTGTTAAATATTGAAGCATCTTTTTAGTATATACCCAGGAGTGATATGCCTGGATCCACAGGTAATACTATGTCCAATTTTCTGAAGAACTGCCAGACTGATTTCCAGTGTGGTTGTACAAACTTACAGTCCCACCAACAATGGAGGCGAGTTCCTCTTTTTCCACATCCTCACCAGCATCTGTTGTCTCCTGAGTTTTTAATCTTAGCCATTCTGACTGGAGTGAAGTGGAATTTCAGTGTTGTTTTGATTTGCATTTCCCTGGAAGACTAAAGATTTTGAACATTTCTTTAGGTGTTTATTGTCCATAAGATATTCCTCAGTTGAAAATTCTTTGTTGAGCTCTGTATCTCATTTTTAATATGGATATTTGAATGTCTGGAGTCTAGTTTTTTGAGTTCTTTGTAAGTTTTGGATATTAGCTCTCTATCAGATATAGGATTTATAAAGATCTTTTTCCAATATGTTGGTTGCCATTTTGTCCTATTGATAATGTCCCTTGCCTTACAGAAGCTTTGCAATTTTATGTGGTTCCATTTGTCAATACTTGATCTTAGAGCATAAGCCATTGGTGTCCTGTTCAGAAACATTTTCTCTGTGTCCATGTTTTCTAGGCTCTTCCCCACTTTCTCTTCTATTAGTTTCAGTGTGTCCAGTTTTATATGAAGGTTCTTGAACCACTTTGACTTGAGTTTTGTACAAGGAGATAAGAATGAATTGATTTGCATTTTGCTACTTGCTGACCTCTAGTACAACCAGCACCATCTGTTGTAAATGCTATCTTTGTAAGTTTTAGCTCCTTTTTCAAAGATAAAGTGACTATAGATATGTGGGTTCATTTCCAGGTCTTCAATTATATTCCATTGATCTTCTTGCCTATCTCTGTACCAACATCATGCAGTTTTTATCACTACTACTCTGTAGTACAGCTTGAGGTCAGGGACTGTGATACCTCCAGATATTCTTTTATTTTTGAGAATACTTTTCTCTATCCTGAGCTTTTTGTTATTCCAAATGAATTTGAGAATTGCCCTTTCTATCTCTGTGAAGAATTGAGTTGGGATTTTCATGGGATTGCATTAAATATGTAGATTGCTCATGACAAGTTGTCCTTTTTTTTTTTTTTTTTTTTGAGACAGGGTTGTTTCTCTGTGTAGTCCTGGCTGTCCTGGAACTCACTCTGTAGACCAGGCTGGCCTCAAACTCAGAAATCCGCCTGCCTCTGCCTCCCAAGTTCTGAGATTAAAGGCGTGCACCACCACCACCCGGCAAGTTGTCCATTTTTACTATATTAATCCTGCCAATCCATGAGCATGGGATATCTTTCCATCTTCTGAGATCTTTCAATTTCTTTCTTCAGGAACTTGAAGTTCTTGTCATACAGATCTGTTACTCGCTTGGTTAGATTCACACTGAAGTATTTTATGTTATTTGTGACTACTGTGAATGGTGTTTTTTCCCTAGTTTCTTTCTCAGACTGCTTATCCTTTAAGTAGAGGAAGGCTACTTATTTGTTGGAGTTAATTTAATATCCAGCCACTTTGCTGAAGTAGTTTATCAGGGTTAGGCGTTCTCTGGTGGAAGTTTTGGGGTCACTTAAAAATACTAACATAACATCTGCAAATAGTGATATTTTGACTTCTTCCTATCGAAATTGTATCCCTTTAATCTCCTTTTATTGTCTAATTGCTCAGCCAAGGACTTCAAGTACTGTATTGGATAGGTAGGGAGAGAATGGCAGCCTTGTCTAGTCTTTGATATTAGTGAGATTGCTTCAAGTTTCTCTCCTTTTAGTTTGATATGGCTACTGGTTTTCTGTATATTTCTTTTACTATGTTAAATATGGGCCTTGAATTTTTGTTCTTTCCAAGATTTTTATGATGTAGGGGTTTGAATACTGTCAAACACTTCCTCAGCATCTCATGAGATTATTATGTGGTTTTGTTCTTTGAATTTGTTTATATAATGAATTATATTGATGGATTTCCATATATTGAATCAGCCCTGCATTCCTGGGATAAAGCCTAATTGATCATGGTGGATTGTTTTGATGTGTTATTGATTCGGTTTGTGAGAATTTTATTAAGTATTTTTGTATCAATATTTATAAGGCAGGTTGATCTAAAATTCTCTTTCCTTGTTGGGTCTTTGTGTGGTTTACGTATGAATGTATTTGTGGATTCATAGAACAAATCAGGTAGTGTTCCTTCTGTTTCTATTTTGTGGAATAGTTTATAGAGAATTGGTATTAAGTCTTCTTGGAAGGTCTGAAAGAATTCTGCACTAAAACCATCTTGTCCTGGGCTTTTTTGGTAGGGAGACTTTTAATGACTGCTGCTATTTCTATCCTGATTTAACTTTGGTACCTGGTATCTGTCTAGGAAATTGTTCATTTCATCCAGATTTTACAATTTTGTTGAATATAGGCTTTTGTAGTAGGATCTGATGATTTTTTAAATTTCCCCAGTTTCTGTTGTTCTGACTCCCTTTTCAGTTCTCATTTTATTAATTTGGATACTGTCTCTGTGCCCTCTGGTTAGTCTCCCTTGGGGTTTATCTATCTTGTTGATTTTCACAAAGAACAAGCTCCTGTTTCTGTTGACTCTTTGTGTAGTTCTTTTTGTTTCTACTTGGTTGATTTCAGCCCTTAGTTTGATTATTTTCTGCCATCTACTCCTCTTGTGTGCATTTGCTTCTTTTTGTTTTAGAGCTTTCAGGTATGCTGTCAAGTTGCTTGTGTGTGATGTCTCCAGTTTCTTTCTGTAAGCACTTAGAGCTATGAATTTTCCTCTTAGCACTGCTTTCATGAAGTCCTACAAATTTTGGTATGATGTGCCCTAATTTTCATTAAATTTTTAAAAATCTTTGATTTCTTTATTTCTTCCATGACAAAGTTTTAATTGAGTAGAACATTGTTCAGTTTCTAGGTGTATGTGAGCTTCCCATTGTTTTTGTCATTATTGAAGACCAGCCTTAATCTGTGGTGATCTGATAGGATGCAAGGGATTATTTCAATTTTATTGTATATATTGAGACCTGTTTTGTGACCAATTATATGATCAGTTTGGGAGAAGGTACCATGAGGTTCTGAGAAAAATGTATATTCTTTTGTTTTTATATGAAATGTTCTATAAATATCTACTTTTTTTGGTTTATAACTTGTCTTAGTTTCACTGTGTCTCTGTTTAGTTTCAGTTTTCATGATCTGTCCATTGCTGAGAGTTTGATGTTGAAGTCTCCCACTATTATTGTGTGAGGTTCAATGTGTGGATTGAGCTTCAGTAGAGTTTCTTTTATGAATGTGGGTGCCTTTGCATTTCATGCATAGATGTTTAGAATTGAGATTTCATCTTGGCTGATTTTTCCTTTGACACGTATGAACTGTCCATTTTTATCTTTCTTGATAATTTCTGGTTGAAAGTTGATTTTATTCAATATTAGAATGACTATTCCAGCTTGTTTCTTGGGACCATTTGCTTGGAAAATTGTTTTCCAGCCATTTAATATCTGAAATGCTCTGTATGCTGTATCCATATGACTGAGATAGAGCCAGATCCTTCCTTAGGTTCTTAACCTAATTTAGGAAACCTATCTCTAGAACTCATCTTCTTGAAAGAAATGATATGAAGGTTGAATCTCATTGCAGTTCTGCTTTCTTATGCAATGGATAGTGTTAACATGAGGAAAATTTTTCCATATTTTATTGTGTTTAATTATACTGGCAATAAACCTGCCTTCAGGCTCTCTAGAAGTTTTGATCCTTGTAGACTATAGCAATCTGAACTGAGATTCATTTTTGACTTTCTGCAGATCATTTTGCTACTTGTAGTGACATCTGCAGAGACTTTCTCACACAAAGCAAGATGCCTTAGCTAGTGTTTAGTATGTGCTAGTATCCCAAAGAAGAAGGCTTTAATACCAGTGAAGGAATGCTGAGTCTGAGAAATCAGGCAAAGAATAAAATCATGTCCTTTATATAGGCTGCACCCAGGAGGTGAGGTCCAGATTTAGGATAAATCATTCCCTGTCAAATGATCTTATCTAGAATAATCCTTTAGAGATAGTCCTAGATTCTTAGCACTTAGTTCACTCTAGATATAGTCACATTGCCTAAATCCAAGAACATAATTGCAATAGTCTTTAAAACAGTCAACAAGGTAATTGAATTTTTTTCCTCCTACTCATTTTCTATAACTCTAAGCTTGTCCTAACTTACATAAATTTTTATCATTTCCAAATTTTTATAGTTTGTCTCTATTGATAACTCCATGGCTGTTACCTAATCACTGACTAAGAAGTAATATTTAAAATATGTGTTAAAAAGAATTTATATATTTCTCATTTATTATATCATTTTAAGGTACTGAAGTGTGACATAAGCCATGAGACCAACTCTAATATGATTATGGATACTACATTTCATAAGTAATAGAACCGCTGGGATCTTACTGAAGAATCATATAAGGAAAAATCCAACAGTATTAATAGCTTTTTTAACATATTGAAAGTAATTTTTTATAACTACAATATACTCATGGTTTTCCTTCTCTCTTTTCCTGTCATATCTGCCTCTCTTCCCCACCCTTCCAACTCCTCTATTTCTTTTGATTCTCTTTAGAAAAGAAACAGACAAATTCAAACCAGATACCAGTAAATTAAAAGTTGCTCAAAGGACCAGGAGACAAAAAATAAAATAAAATTCTCCTAAAATATTATTGAGTTCTACACTTGTTTGCTAGCTACCGTAGAGCATGATGTCTAGCCTTAAGTTGTAGTTTGTATGTCCAGTAGAACACTGTGTTGTTGCTGTCGTTGTTGCTGCTGTTATTGTTGTGAGGGGTTGTGGTTGCCACTTGGAGATAGTTTCTTGGTTAGAGATTGGTGTTTATGTCTACTTTTCCCTTTCAGGGATGGAAACCCATCTGCCTTGGACCTGTACAGGGCCTGTGTATCCTACCATGGGTCCTGAGATTTCTTATGTTTGTCACTCCTGTTCTGTCTAGAACGTCTTGTTTCTTAGGTATCTCCTAACCCTTTTGATACTTAAAATTATTTTGATTCCTCCTGGAGGGTGATTTTTGATGAAGTCATTCCATTTAGAACTGAGTGTTCAAAGATCTTTTATTCTCAGCACATTGTCTAGTTGATGGTCATTGTAGTAATTTCCATATACTGAAGGAGGAAGCTTCATTGATAATGGCTGAGTAAGACATTGTTCTATGGGTATAAATGAATGTTCTTAGTATTCTTTTTATTACTATGGTCCTTTAGCAGCAAAAATAGTATTTTGCTTTCCCCTAGGTACATGGTCTAATTTTAGGTTCAGAGCCACTAGAGCAATTCAGGCATGGATTTAATCTCATGGGTTAGGCCTTGAATCCAATCAGACAGTGGTTGGTTACTCTCCCAAGTTTTGTGTAGTGGGTTGGCCTACTGCTGCTTGTATTTTAATGCTAGTATTGTGACCCCAGGACTATTTACCCCAGAGACTAAAGAGTCTACACATAGGTACTAGGTAACTGACCCTGCCCCCAAATTATTTGACTTATACATAAAGATGCCAAAAGCCAATAACTAGACAGAAAAGACATAGGTGTGGTTTAGGTTTCCTAGGATTGGGGTTAGAGGAAGACCACAAGGAGAATGTGCAGGAATAGGAAGGAGAAGCTGCCATGGGTTAGGTGAGCCATAAAAACATGGCCCTGAGTACTGACAGATTGGATTTAAGAGAAGGCCAGATGAAACATAGTAAGTAGTAAGTAGTAACTCAGAGTTATCTATAGCAAGTAGATTATAATATCATATAGTCTAGGTATCTGCCCAGTTCTTGTGCTGTTTGAAGCTTATTGTAAAGACAAAGATTGTATGTGACTTTTATCTAAGAACTAAAGGATCAAAGATGGGGTAGAAAGTCCAGTTCGGGATTAACAAATTTTTACAAAAGTTTTGTGCCATTATGGTATGTCATATACACAGGTCACCATAATTTGTAGTTGGTTTTGTATTTGTCTTTCTCCTATGTTATTATGCAGATACTTTCCAATACCATGAACACTAGTCAGTAAGGGTAAAGGATGTAGATAGACTCCAGCTCAGCTTTGCCATGTCAATAAGATATATAAGTGTTATCTTCAGGAATAAAGCCTTATCATCAACTTTTGAAGAGTAACCATTAGGCTTGGAAACAGCTTAATTTGTTTGTGGTTTTTCATGTGATCTTCTTGGTCAACAATTGAATTAGAAGTAACACTTTTGAAGAGCAACCATTAGGCTTGGAAACAGCTTAATTTGTTTGTGGTTTTTCATGTGATCTTCTTGGTCAAAAATTGAATTAGAAGTAACACATTTCTGGTATAAGCAAGAGATGTCTATTTGGGGCTTTGTCTTCACCATTATCAGATGATTTCATTTAGCTTTTATCATATGAATAAATATTTTAAGAAACTCTACTATAGTTTGTTTCTATATGACCAATCATATGAGTAGAGGACTTAAGGCCAAATGACAGCATGCCTGGCTAGCTCACCTTTAACTCCTCAGCTTCTTTAATCTTTTCAGAATATGTTAAACAGAAGTGAAATAAAAGGGAGAAATATTCAGACACAAAGAATAAATTTTTCTCACAATTTTGGGTTATGTTTCTTTAGAAGCTTGAATTTAAGTTTTTAACTTTGCAGGAAATGAAGTTTTATCTGTGGGACCCTGGCTTCCATTATAAATGTAGTTCTGTGAACACTTCATTATCAACAGGAATAATGCACATAATCATGCTTTATTATGACTTTATTTCAAATTAGAGTGTAGAATAGTTAGATTTACAGAAGCCCATCTACATGGTACTTAGAGACATGTATTAAGAATATTTGTAGAGGTTGTATGTACAGAGGAATCTGAAAACACTATTACTTAAGAATGAAAATAAGTTTAATTGCATGCCTGTCAAAAGTAAGAATTCAAAACCATGATTTCCTTCATATTATAACTAAAAACAATATATTCTAAAGATAATATAATGTCATTTTATTCTAAAGTATAATATTTTTAAATAATCTGTTAGTGTGTTTGAAATAATATAGATAGGATGTTAGTTAATATAGAGGATTATATACAATACACTATAGTGCTAGGTTGAAGCAATCTACATTTCAGATTTGTTAACATTCATAATGCCAGGAATATTTATGTTGTATCATCAGCTTTAGCCCAGACAAATATAAATTCAATGTAGTTATCTGTCTCTTCTTTATGAATCCAATATTCACATTTTTATGTAATCAATGTAATGTATGAGAAAGTTACTGTTTTATGTTGATAACTTTAAAATTAAGTATTTATATTACTATATTATGCCACAGTTTCTTTGCAGTTTCTGATATAAAAGTTTACTCTTTGGATATTTCCTCTTTTCTCAAACTCAGACGTGCCTTAAAATTTGTCTTGAAGTTTTATATGTCACTTGTTTCTATCTGCTAGAATTTTGATTTAACTTTTCATTCTGCATTAAAATCAAACGTTTTAAAAGCACCGTTAGAAATCTTCACTTTTTTCTCTTTCAAAGACTGTTAAGTGAAGATTAAACAATCTCTTTACTCCAAAAGTTATTTTGGAAATTTTGATCATATGAGACATGAAAGCAAACAGCGTTATAATCCTCAGTTGGCCATTGGGAAAGACAACATTTGACAAGAGATTGAGCCTTGAATTGGTCATTCCTCTGCATTTTCTCCAGAGCTTAGAGTAAAAATCTGTGCTGAGCTATTAATTCAGTCTTGTAGGTCTCATGGCCTCATTACTGGAAAGGAAAAAGAATAACTTCAAATATACTGCACAAGGTCGAATTTTCCTTCCAAAAAATAATTGGCAAAAGCAATAATGAATAAGTTAGCAATATTCCCTTGAGAAAGTTAAAAATCAAACAACAGCAAATATACTCCAGTAGATATTATGAGAGACATTAAAAATCTCTTTACTACTTTTAGACCATAGGTTTAGAAAAAAGAGGTTTTCAAAGACACTCTTGGTACTAGTATAATTAAGACTAAGCCATTTCCAAAGCATATAAATCTTACCTTATTGGAATTAGTATAAAAAAGCAGAACGTAGAACCCATGAATTCATTTTTCCAAGAAAAATGCTACTTAATTTTTAAAGTAGCCACATATGAGAAAGAATATTTTGCAGTGTATGTGCATGCATATTTGCAAGTTTATGTGTAGGTGTCCATTCATATGTTTATATGTGTGTATTGCAAACAAGTTTAATTAATAATTTCATTACTTTATGGCGAATGACACAATGATGTCAAAATATCTTTAATAGATGCATCCCTATGATAAGAAACTGAGTAGTTTCAAGTTAAGTACCTTAGCACTCCTTTTGACTTCATGTTCCCAAATATAGATCATTTCTTCTCAAATGTCTATTCATATTTGAATTTGCAAGTTAAGATTTTATTTTGTATGAATCCCCTTGCTTTTCATTCCATGGTGCAAAATGCAGAGCAATGCTAACTTGAAACATCACTTGCCTTTACCTCTGGGCCTAGCATGCTTCTTTCAACATTCCGGAATGGATTTCTGAGTATGAACTTCGAATCATCTTCCCTCTAGCGAAACTACTTTTACATTACTCTCAGTCCAGTCTTGCAGACATTTCCACACGCCATCGCTCTCCTGTGACTGGCAATCACTGGCTGTTTTCAATGTACTACATCATTCTGTATTTTGTTTCCTTTCTTTGGCAGTCTCCCAAAGCCTCATCCATGCTGTGTGTCAGAAAGTGTCCTACTCAGGGGAGACTAAGACCCCAATATTGCTATGTTTAGTTTTATAGTCTAGTCTAGAAGATAGGCACTGAACAAGTATTTACAAAGGCATTGGAATTTAGAAAGGAAAACATCAAGAATCCATGAACACAATTAAGAGAGACATTGCTATTCTTATTTCAGTCTACATGCTATTCCACACACTACTTTCCCTAGCATAAATACTTTTCTTTCTAACATTTTGATTTCATACTTTTGTAAGCTCTATTTAACACATTTTGTCTTTTTTATTTTTTTACTATGTTTTGTTTTTCATGATGATTTTCCTGCTTGGAAAGCACAGACAATTGGTGAGATAAATATCCTCTGCTGTGGACTTTAGTCATTTGTTAAATACCATCACTGTGACGATTTTGCCTTCCATGTTTTTTATTTGTATTACCTACTTCTGTACTTTTTCTTTTTTATTTCTTTGGCACACATAAAATATTATTTTTTAAAATTATTTTATTTATTTACTTTTTTTGTTTTTTTATTCTTTAATCCTTTTTTTACATTCCAGTATTTATTCTTTCCCCAGTCCAACTTCTGACTGCTCCTCATGCCATACCTCAACCTCCCCCCTCATCTCCAGAAGATGTCCCCACCCATGAGCCCACCTTACCAGACATCCTCACTCCCCAGGGCATTAAGTCTCTTGAGGGTGCATCTTCTCTCATGTAGGCCAGACCACACAGTCCTCTGCTGTATGTGTTCGGGTCTCATGTCTGCTTGTGCATGCTGTCTCGTCAGTGGGTCAATGTCTCAGAGATCTCAGAGGTCCAGGATGGATGAAATGGCTTGTCTTCCAATGGGGTTGCCCTCCTCGTCAGCTTCTTCAAGCTTTTCCCTAATTCCACCACAGCTCCCCCCTTGCTCTGCTTCTGTCCATTGGCTGAGTGTAAATATCTGCATCTGACTTTTTCAGCTGCCTGTTGGTCCTTACGAAGGGCAGTCATGATAGACCCCTGTTTGTAAGCACACCATAGCATCAGCAATAGTGTCAGGCCATGGGGCCTCCCTGTGAGCTGGATTTCAATTTGGGCCTGTCACTGGACCTCTTTTTCTTCAGTCTCTTCTCCATTTTTGTCCCTGCAGTTCTTTCAGACTCTTACAACCCTGGGACAGAGATTTTGACTGTGGGATGGCAACCCCATCCCTCCACCTGATGCCCAGTCTTTCTATTGGAGGTGGACTCTACAAGTTCCCTCTCCCCAGTGTAAAGCATTCATCTAAGGTCCCACCCTTAGAGTCCTGAGAGTCTCTCACTTCCCATTCCAAATGTTGACCCCTTCCCAGTCCTCCCTCCATGAGTTCTTCACACTATACCCTCCCCTTTGCCTCTGAAAGGGTACTCCCTCACCCATCCCACCCACAACACACCCACCCAACCTACCCCCTCTCAATCCTCACCTCATCCCACAATACTCCACATAACCCTTTCCTGGGCATCAAGTCTCTATAGGATTAGGCACAAGGCTAGTTCCAGGGTTCTGGTTAGTTGATACTGTTATTCTTTCTATGTGGTTGCCATCCCGTTGAGCTCTTTCAATCCTTTCCCTAACTCTTCTGTAGGTATACCTGACCTCAGTCCAATAGTTGGCTGTAAGTTTATTCATCTGTCTCAGTCAGTTGCTAGTAGAGGCTCTCAGAGAACAGCCTTGCTAGAATACCCATGATACAAACCACAGACCATGAGAAATTTAGCAAGAAGAGAGGCCCAAGTAAGGATGCTTGAATACCACTCATAAAGGAGAACAAAATAATCCCAAGAGTCAGAAGGAAGGAGAGATCTGGGTGAGAGAGGGAGAGGGAAGAAAAAAGGTAACAGTATCAGATATGGTTGGAGACTGGAGAGAAGGACAGAGGGCCAGGAGAATGAGTGGAAATATGCAGTTGCTTGGGTGGGGGACCCTCTAAAAAGTCGCAAAGACCTACTAGAGTCTTCCAAGATTCAATGGGACTACCTTAGTTTAAATGCCAAGCAGTTGGGAGACTGAACCTGAAGAGACCAGCTCCATTAGGTAGACAAGGCCCAGAGTGGAAGGATGACTCACCAACTAAACATTTTTGACCCAGAATTGTTCCTGTCTAAAAGAAATACAGGGACAAAAATGTAGCAGAGATTGAAACAAACACCATTTAGTGAGTGACCCAACTTGAATTATATTCCATGGGCAAGCATCTTACTCTGACACCATTACTGATGCCATGTAGTGCTTAGTTTGTATTTTAGCTGTATGTATCTGAACGACTCTCCTTCCTAGTCATTTGCATAATGGCCAGTAACAATTTTGTACAAATATTTATAAGAGATGAGAGTCTAGTAGGTTAATTCTTTCATAAAGGTCAAGGTGGAATACATTTAGTTATCTTTATATTTTATTTTGGTTTCTTTTCTCAAAATATTGCTAATGAATCTATTTATTACAAGAAGTATGAATCATTTCTTATGTTACTGACCTCAACAAACACTCAGAGCATAACAGACCATCATGGGTATCCTGAAACCAGTGTAGAAACATTTCCACCATTCCTAGCCCTGTGCTTTTCTGGTCATGCCATTTGCCTCATGAGCTTTCTTATCTTATGCCTCATATATCTGGAACTGTGAATTATACAGCTGAGTATAATGATTGTACAAGATGCCTAAATTAAAAAAAATATTTTGAAACACTGACACATCTCTAATATCTGAAGAGAAATAAACATATAATGCAAGTTTTATTTTGTTCAGTTTCATATTATATATAACATTATTTATATATAATTGTATTTAAACTGTCTAACATAACTAATATAGTACTAAATAAAATTATGTGTGTTAGTCAAATGAGCTCTATTCAATATTTTATATCTACAGATTCCTTTCTTGATTTACTTCTTTTAATGTGCGTGAGTATGTATGTGTGTGTTAGATGTACATGTGTATGCAGTTGTACACTCCAGTATAAGACCTTTTGAAAGCCAGAGAAGAATGTTGATAATCCAGTCTCTTGTAATTTGACTTAATCCTTTGAGAAAGAATCTTTTCCTAAACTGTAAGGTAGTGTAATAGTCCAAAAAAAAACCAAAAAAAAAAAAAAAACCTGATGATTCTTCCGCCTCCAAGAACACAGTATTGACGTTATAGAAATGCATGGCCTCAGACAAGAGGCACATGGCTGTTTGAACAGCAGGAATTCTTATCCATTAACCCATTGCTAAAGATATGAACAGAATGTTTTATCTTTTATTAAATAATTATTTTCTTATTCTATTTAATCTGAATACAGTTTTCCCACCCTTTATTCTGCCCAGTCCCTCCACACTTCTTCTTCTATCCAGATTTACTTCCTTTATTCCTTTCATTAGAAAAGAAAAGGCTTCTAAGAGATAACAAGAAAACATAACAAAATAAAATATAAGAAAACCCCAAATCTGTCATATTGAAGTCAGACAAAGCAAGCCACCATAAATAAATAAATAAATAAATAAATAAATAAATAAATAAATAAATAAAAGAGCCTCAAAGATGGTACAAGAATTAGAGAATTACTCTGTTACTTATTTAGGTGTCCTATAAAAATACTACCCTGAAAGCTCTAATATATACACTGAAGATCTGGTGAGACTCAGTGATTGATACTTCAGTGTAGGCCCTGGAATGGCTACTTAATTCTCAGTGAGTTGACCTTTGCTTAGTTGTTTTACAGGGACTTTTACTGACATCCTCCATCTCTTATTTTATGAAATTCCATGAACTCTGAGGGGAAGGATTTGATGGAGATATCCCATTTAGAGCTACGTCTGAACAAAACCTTTTAAGATGTCTTTTGATATACCTGCACAGTAATGGTAGTTTTGAAGAAGACTGGAATGTGCTCTTTTTCTGTCTGTTTCTATGGATAAAACAAAATGCCTGAGACTAGATAATGTATAAACTTAGAATGCTATTTTAAAACTCTTTGTGTGTTTTATTTTGGTGGGGAGGGAGTAGAAAGTAGAAAGGTAGCTAAGCAGTTAAGGGACAGTAGCATAGGGCTCAAGTTTAACCTATAGCACCTAGATTTTTCACAGATGCAGGAAGTCCAGCTCTAGTTTATCTGATATTCTCCTCTCTTCTTACCTTCATAAGCAGACACACACACGCACACACACACACACACACACACACACACACACATACACAGAGAGAGAGAGAAAAACAGAGACAGAGAAAGAGACAGAGACAGAGACAGAGAGAAACAGAGACACAGACAGAGATAGAGAGACAGAGAAGGAATAGTTTGCTCCGTATATGAAAAAGAGGACATGAAGTTGGACATGTGAGTAGGGAAATGAGGTAGATATGGTAAATAAGGTAGATCTGGGAGTTATGGGAATAATGTGGGATTAAGTATGACCAAAATATATAACATGAGACAGTTAAAGAATTATTAAAACTATTTAAAAAAACCAAAACATTGATCAACATTTTCAGATGGCTTCCAGGTTTAACAGCAGAAATCTGGTGAAAACTTTCTTGTAACTGATTAGAAAGAATGTGACAACATTGTTATATAATGCGGCCAAAAGTACTTAAAATTTAATAACCATCTACACTAATAATTGGAAGCCATTTCATATAAGGTCTATTATTTAATACTTGTAACTATTTTGACACGTGGCTTTAGGCTCCACTATTCCTTAAGAAATAAATTATGTTCACTGAGAGATAAAACAATGTCCCAAAGTCTCATATTTATATTGTGCCAGAGTAAGTGCTGGTGACCATTTTCGTCTCAGATCAGAGTACTTTTCTGACATCATCAAACCTGTATTTCTAGAGAATTGAAAGTCTTTTGAGAACAAAATGTAGTTCAGGAGAGATGACCAGAAAGCAAGGGGGTGGGGAGATAGAGAACAGAATTTCCACATGGTCAAATGACAACATAAATAAAAGTTACCCCATCTGAGGAGCCATCAACATTTATTTGGTGGCTACTGGGAAAGGACAAATTTATTTCTAGGATATGAAAAGTCATGATCCAGTGGTTACAAACTCATTCACATATATGCAGCACTAAATTAAATTTGTGAACATTAAAAATATTAAATAGAAAGATTATATGAATTGGAAGAAAATCTGGTTAGAGAATAGGAGAAGAATCACAAAAAAAGCGAAGCATGTGGATTTGACCCCAACACATTATATAAATATAGAAAAAATTAGTAAAATATTTTTAAAATCTTATCAAGGTCAGAGGGGAAAAACAGAAATAAAAAATTCTTAGGACTTTGAAAGTCCAAAGTCAAAGTGCAAATAATTCACCCAATAAGCCCCAGATTTTACAGATAGAGCTTTGAAACTCATAGGTGTCAGTAGGATAATTCTGTTAATCATATTTTATTAGAACTGTGTTTCTAAACCTGTGAGTCATAAGAACAACTTCAGAAGTTGAATGACCCTTTCACAGAGGTCACCTAAAACTTTCAAAAAAACATTGATTTTTACATTAAGACTTATAACAGTAAACAAATTACAGGTATGAAGTTGCAAGAAAAATAATTTTATGGTTGAGAATTACCACAGCATTAGTAACTGTATTAAAATTTTCCAGCAATACAAAGGTTGAGAACCACTGTATTAGAACATGATGATAGAATCCTCATGAGTATATCAATTTTTACAAGCTTCATCTACAAATACTATAACATTAGTAAAAACATTATAAAATGTGAATTTTAGGAAATTTCTTCAGATGAAAGGAATTATAAAATCAGTGGAATGAAAAATATCTTTATGATTTACTGTTTTGGGCACATTGGACTTCTCACTTAATACTCAAAAGATTGTTTTTAAATTTGGTATATTCTTCTATAACATGTAATAGAGGATTTTAGATGAGATGGTAAATATGAAGTACTGGAGTCTCCATAAAATACTAATGCAAAATCTTAGATTGTAACTGAAAAAAATGAAGAATTTTCTGCCGTTTTTAGTGTAGTTCTTTCTAAATTAGAAACTACATAGGCAGAATTCATGACAAGAAAGTCAGTAGAAAATTTGGCTGACTCAGTCACATATCATGATGGGGCATACACTACAGACTAGTTCAAAATAGGTTTCCATTAAAACTCTGCTCCATTTTTAACTAAAATAATGGTTATCTTATTTGTATCTAGGGTTGTTTGGGGATTAAATAGTTGTTTCAGTGCAATGCTTAAGGGAAACAAATATCCATAATAGGATCAACCAGAGGTTACTATAGCTTTAAGACTCCTGTCAAAATGCACTGGTGTTAGAAAGGCCAAGGTTCAATAGGCACAGAACAAAACTCTTCTCACATCAAACTCTTGCCTTTTTAGCAAGACCTGGCAGAGCATTTCATCTCCAGAAAGCTTTGCAAGTGTTTCTTCACTAGTTCAGGAAGCGAACAGGAATGTTACCCAAAGAGAAACAACAAAATCAAGAGTTAATAGAAAAAGAAAGGTGCTCATCAGACAAGTTCAGACAAAAAAATTATTAAGCTGCACATGCCAATCCACCTTGTATAGTTAGTATAGGATAAAAATATCTGGAAAACATTACTAAAATAATTTAATATCTATGGAAATGAAACTGATAAAAACATTTTTTATCATTTTAAGTGTTTCTTTAAGTGCTCTAATAGCAAGTTCAATATTTTAAATTTGTTAATTATGTCTTACATTGTTTGTTCTGAATTCTCTTGTGAAATTGGCAGCTTTCTGAACAGGCAATTATACCTTCATTTAAAAGCATAATTAATCCTCCTATCATAGCTTCTCAGGAAACATAAAGAGAGTTTCTGCCTTTATTATGCAACAATAGATATTACAGAAGAATCACTCAAAGCACAGTGACACAATAGGAAGTAAAATTAGTCTTTAGATAATATGGTTTTTAAGTGTGGATTTTAAATGGTGACCTGATTATCTGTAATCACTGCATCCACTGGTAATAAGGAGTCATTGATTTCTCTTATCACTTACTCATGTCAACCTGTGATTGTAGTTCCTTCTGAATGCATCCCACAAAGTGTATTCCTGAATTACCCCACTAAACAACCATTTTAAAATATTCTTACCAAGTATAAGTATGCTTTATTTGTTGGTGATTTGTTGGTAAAATCTGATCCGTTGGCAAATCAGATTTTACTAAATTCTACACATAATGGAACATTACAAAGTAGATTATTTATTTGTTTTTATTTTCAACAAATCCAGAATTATGCTTAGACTTTACAGGACAAAGGGATAGTTGAATACAATTCCTTGCTTTAAAACATGATACAAGTATATTTCATGGAGGATCTTTAGGATTCTACTCTCTAATTATGAACAGTCTAATAAACAGGTCTGATCTTGATTTTCTAAAAACAATATGATTCTAATAGCAAAGCAATTGTGGTTTGAAAACATGTACAATTTGATTTTTATAGTTATTTTTACCAATTTTTTTTAAAAAATGTTCTTTTTATTTAGGGTTAGGTACTAAAGCCTGACCCTTGCTTGCTAAGTAACCAGTCACCAGTCACCAGCTCTGGTTCTTACCAAATTGTGAGTATTCTTCTTCAAATATTAAGTTCAAAGTAATAATTATATTCTTTAGTAATTGGATAACTTATAGTCTTGAAATTGTTTCTATGGAAGGCTATTTAATTAATTAATGAACTACATTTAGGTGAGTTAATCTTTAAACACAGGAAAATCTTCTGGAAGCCCTCTTTTTCAATTTAAAATCACTTTCAAAACCATTTTTATTTTGCTTTTTAAACACACATTTTATAAAAATATTTGCATATTATCAGAGTTCATATGATCTTCAGGTTTTTAATTCAGGCTTCTGTAAAAAATATAACTGATGTGAAGCGCTGAGCTAACTTTATAATTCTTTCAATCATTTTTTTAATAAAATTAATGTGTAGGTTTTTGCTTTAGGCATACAAACTTTTGGATATTCATTCTTCATCTCAGTCTCTGTGACTTAAATACTGTGATCTAAAGTTGTCACTCTCTTTTTTTAAATTGTGAGATTTATTTTTTTATTAATTGTATTTTTTCCAGTCTTATTTTAAAAAGGTTTTATCACTTTTGTATAAGACAATGGAGCAGAGGCTGGTACTAAGAGAGCATCAGAGGGAATAAACATGTGTTCCCAAACAGAGGTAAATGTTTGGATAGAACTTATATGGAGGTGGAAAAAAAAACAGAATCGAAGATGTGCCAACATGTAGTAAAGTAAGTGCAGCACAGTCTCAGCCTCCTTGCCTATCAACCTCGGGAATGTGTGTGGTGTGGGTGGAGATCAAAGGCTGAATCCAATTAAATAATACAGAAGAACACTAATAAGTCCTTCACTCAGAACACACTCATGCCTCTTAATGAGACTCAAATTCAGTTGCTAGCATTAGTAAAACAGCTGCATGTCAGCAGCAGATTGAAATCCCATTTTGTCACACTGCATGACCCAGGCAAGAGTAGCCAATCCAAAATCCTGAAAATATATAGTGAAAAACAAAGCTATTTTAGGGATTGTGATGCAAGGTCATCCCCAACTGGGAAAGTCTCAATTACATCTGCCAGAATCCTGAGTGAGGGCAGGCCAAAGTGTGAAGATGTGGAGACAAAGAGAGCCAGATGCTCATGGTACATGCAGCTAGAAGTTGTCTCAAGCTGGGAAGAACACAAGTAGAGGGAGTTTGCAGTCCATGGCTGGGAACAGAGAATGACCCCGAGAGGTGACATCTATGAGCTGAGAACTAGAGGTATATCAGATTCTGAAGACTACTACCTTTCATTTACACAAGAGATTTCTGAAGTTTCAGAAGTGTACATGACATCCTCGGCAGTATCTAACAGGGTGACAAACACCAAGAAGTGGTTACAATAGCTGCAAAATTGTAATTGGCCTAGTGATATATCAGTAGGTGAATGGTTAATGAAAGTATAATAAATATACACAAGAGGTTTCTTCAGGTAAAGGAAAAATAATATTATAAAACTTGCACGTAAATTGCTGGAACTGTCAAAAGATGCACTAAGTAAAGTAATCCAGTTCCACAATGACGAATGCTGTATGTTATCTCTTATAAGTGGATCTTAGGTTTGTATCAGTAGACCTATGTATTTTTAGCTCAAAGTTCCTGGAAGCCAGACAATTATATAAAAGAGAGTGCCTCAATGAAGGAAGAATACAGGCAACAGGAGACCAAGTGTGAATATTTTTTGGTTAAACTTCATTAGGGAAAGATGATTAGTTAGGCATAAAAAGGAGAAGATTAGTTTAAGGTAGAAGGGCTACCACAATGAAAGAAAACACTAAAAGTCATATGGGAATCTACTACTTCAGACGCCAAATTAAACTATGAGATTAAAAAGAGTGATAACCTGAATGGTTGAATAATACTTCACTTAATAAATATGGGTTATTAAACTTAGATCTCAAGGAAAGACATGCTCTATGTCACCAAGGACTGCAGAGAGCAACCAAGTGCTCTTTGCTTGGTTTTGAAGTCTATGTCACAAGATGGAATCTGTTTATACTATTGAAAACTTAGTTAAAAATCTGGTACAGAAGTTTTAGTTTCTAGGAAGAAAAATGCTGTTGGTATTTAGTTAAGGTGATAGTATACCAAGCTACCTTATAAAGCTTAAGTTTGCACCTGCAGACATGGCACTCTCACTCTTAATCAGAAAAACTATCCTTTACAATGAAAAGTAATGAATGCAGAGACTCATGCTTCTTGGGATGACAGGAATGTAAATTAAGTCCTTGGACCTAAACAAGATATTCATTTATATGCCTCCAAATTAGACTGAGGCAACAATGCAGAAGAAAGTGTGGAAAGAGTGTCATAACTGAAAGATAATGAAAAGAGGAATGAAATATGATCTTGGTGGCATGGCACACCCAATGCACTTATGATTACCAGCAGTGACTGCCAGAAGTAGGCCTCATAAGCCTGGGCCTGTCAGGACTCATATGGCCTTATCTTTTTCTGCTGTACTGTGAGCTACTAGAAGATTCTACTGGAAGTGCAGGCATTTTCCTCTGTTCTGTACTCACTAATAAGCTTGCTATGTGACAACAGTTAGCCCCAAGCCATTCTCCCATGAATAGTAGAGAACACAGAAAGCCATGGGTAAACTCAATGGTCACAACACAAAACAAAAACAAAAGACATTGGGAAAGTGACTTAAAGTTAAGGGTAGTGTTGGATAATAGGTAGTAAAAATGACATTATATAGACTATACTATATATCAGTTTGAAACTATCTAAAAATATATTTTTAAACAGAAAATAGTAAGCTTTTCTTCCTATATTTGATTATTTCTCACACTTCCAAAAATGACAGCAGAACCCTAATGTAGTTACCCACTTGGGAATGATATAGAAAGTCTCAGGAGGCTGAAAGCATCTATCTAGCTCTAGAATAAAAAAATTAAGGGTGCCATTTCTTGCTCTTACAATATTTCCACCAACTCTTCTAAAATCATCCCCATGCCTTGAAGTAGGAGACATGATGAAGATGGTCCATTTAGGTGAGGTCACTTCACAACCTATATCTATGATCAGTGCACCCATCAATACTATAAAAACAAATATAGCAGATGAGGGTTGAGAGATACACTAATTTATAAATATAAAGACAGGAACTTAGATGGCAGATTTTTACTATCCATTCAACAAATGATTAATAGCTGATTCTCTTGTGGGGCCTATGACCTTGCTAGTCTTTAAGTTCAATAACAATTTGTTGTTTACTCCTATAATATCTTTGCTCATTTTGTACCAATGGACATATCTTGACAAGCTACCTGTTAGTGGTGCCTGCAGGGTTCACATCCCACTAAGGATTAATTTTGTCTACTCTTAGTATACAATGCATTATAAAAATTAACAAGTAAGTGTGAAGTTCCTTGGTCAATGTCAGCTTGAAGTCTTCATGTCTTCTGAATCAAGGATGTGTCACTTTCAGCAATAAGGTCTTATCACCAATTTCCTGAAAGTAACCAATAGAAATGATAATACTCTATAATGTTTGGATGAGCTATAGAACCTCATTAACTAAAATGATTAAAAACTTAACGTACACCAAGCATAGGCATTGTCTGATAGGCTGTTTGGTCACTTAGTGGAATTATTCTTTCATTACAAAGTAACTCCATTTATATACCATGTGTATATATATAGTGTATTCAGACATCACTAGTGCTTAGATGGAAGGCCATTCTACACCATACTTAATCATTTCTGTTCTATTCCTACCCCTTCTCACAATTAATTTTTAGTCTCTTGAATGTTATACATACTTGTTTTAGTTCCTTCAATAATATGTCATGTCCAAAAGCAAATTGGGAAGAAAAAGATTTTTTTACATCTAGCATGGTAGAGTGCATAATTGATGGAAGTTAAGGCAGAAGCTCAAGGTAGGAATTGGAGCAGCAACCATGTAAAATACAACCTATTGTCTCTCTCCATGACTTGCTCAAGTACTTCTGTCACACAACAAAATCTACCTGCTTAGTGATAGCGCTGCCCAAAGTGGGATAGACCTCCCACATCAATAATTATCCAGGAAATATTTCTCATAAATATGCCAAAAGATAATCTGATAAAGCCAGTGCTTTAGATGATGTTTTCTCTTTCCTCAATGTTTTTGTATCAAGTTGACAAAAACTAAAAGCCCAAAGTGTTAACCTATACAAATATATGTAAAGATTCAATGCTAGCATCCACACATAGAGAGCATCTCTATTATTTATCTTTCTCTGTCTTGGATACTTCATTCAGAACGTGTTACTAATTTTTCTTATGTATATCCTTTCAATATCCACTATTTTCACATAAAAGCTAGTGTCTAATATTGCATCCATAGATGTTAAGTAAAAGGCAACTTCCTGCTATATGAATATTTTCCCTTGAAGTACATATTACATATAAATATTATCATCATTTTTTTACATCCCATTTCCTGTCATTGACCTTCTAAATATCTCAGCTTTCTGTTGTCTTGTTTTGTTAAGTTTTTGCTGTAAACAGCTTTGTACAAATAGAATAACTTTGTTTTAGAATCAGAAACATACAAATTCAACCTTTGTATAAGTTGAGGAAAATTGTTTGGTCCTGCTTCAATTCTCATTATAATTTTCTTTATAAAATATAGCCAAATGTTAGAAAAAATATTAATACTCAGAGAATTGTTTATGATATTTAAAATAATAAATGTATTGAAATTGAAATTTAATTGCTTATTCACAAACTGAATTGACATAATTAAAATTAATTCATTGAAATATTGAAAAACAATGTTTTATCTATCAGGATTCTTTGCTTCAAAATGATTGAATATCTTGAAACTAGTTCATAAATCACAACACCTTTTTCCTATGTTGTGTGTGTGTGTGTGTGTTTTTCACTAAACCTTTTTATTTCATGTAAAAATGCATATCTCATTCTGCCTTGAGTCAGAGTTTCAGGTGTGTTCGAAACAATCAGGGGGAATATAGATTTTTTATAAGTCAGTCCATTCTCATGACCAAAAAAATAAGCTGCATTTATCCTGCACATGATTGAAGCTGCTAAGATCAAGAATCAAGCTTTAAATTGTCTTGGTGAAATTTCTGAGGACCTTTTCCTGTTGTACATCATAGTACTTCAAGCATCAAGAGTTGATTATTCATTTACTGACCACATAAGACAGAATATATTAGATTGAGAATTAGGATTGATCTTTTAAGTTCTTATTTTTCCTCAGGTTTTCATACTAATGTAACAGCTTCAAATCTTTTATTTTTTGGCTTCTTAACAAGTTCTATTCATCATTTCACTTTATTTAAATTTTTTGTTGAAATTATGATAATTTTAATTTAAAATTTGCTGCCAAAATTGAGACGAAGCAGAAATATATGTCCACTTTGTTCTGGACCTTATATTTTCATGAAAAGTGAATAACTACCAGTAAATTAAATTTAAATATGCCATTTTACTACCTTTTGGCAAAATAAATAATTGCATATTTTATGAATAATATCACAGCTACTCCCAATTGGGATAAATATATTGTTATTATTCAAATAAATAAATCTTTATTTACACACAAAACAAAGTTACTGAATATGAATAACATTTCTTTCCAATTATTTTGTAATTTGCCTAATATATTATAGTGCATAAAAATAGAATATTGCTTCAAAGAACATCACTTCAGATCTATGAAAACATTCTTAATTTGATTCCTGAAAAATACCCTCAGAAAATCACTGTAGTTCAAAATATTACATAATAGAAAATTAAATTTACTTTTGTATAATTATTCTAAGATGACATTTAATTTTTTCTCCTTCCTATAATGAATATCAAAGACTGTTGTCCTATCTACCATGAGATGAGAACTATAAAAACATTTACTATACACCTAAAATCTTATTTATATTTAAGATTTTAATCCTGGACTAATGGAGAAATGCTAGCTTTCTAAAATAAGTGAAGAACTGATATACAAGTAGAGAGACTCAGGCACAAAATGCATAAACATTTCTTGTTCCCTCAAGAAACAATACAATACAAGTATGTATTTACTTTCAAACGATATAATTTAGGTAATTTGAAAAAATCCTGATACATTTTTATAGGACAATAACTATAATGTAGACGCTTATCTACATCTCAGTAATTTTTTCTCTTGCTATTTTAATTTTATTTATAGGATATTGAAATCTGAAATGGAAATTTTCTCTGAGAGTAGCAGTTGGCTACTTTATCTTCCACCTAGCTCAGGTATGCAGTTCATTAGATTCTTTGACTACCATAGAAAGAGTACTTTATCTCATTATTTAATAGGTACTAATTTTAAATCTACATTTGATACTTTGTCTCAGATGTTAGTTTAATACACCAAAATCACCATGGTAGTCTGTATGTTTTCCGCATGCCTGTATTCAATGCAGAAGATAGCAAAGTAAAGCATTCCTTTTCTATGCATCTGAAAGTTGGGTAAAAAGACCACCTATTCCTTTGTAAAGTTGGAAGAAAGCTCTAAATGTCTCCAAAAAGAAACTGGAGAGACCATACATTAGCAGCTTGACAGCACATCTGAAAGCTCTAAAACAAAAAGAAACCAATGTACCCAGGAAATAGACAGCAGGAAATTGTCAAACTCAGGGCTGAAATCAATCATGTAGAAACAAAAAGAACTATACAAATTATCAACAAAACCAGGACCTGCTTCTTTAAGAAAATCAACAAGACAGATAAACCTTTAGAAAGACTATCCAGTGGACACAGAAAAAGTATTCAAATTTAAAAAATCAGAATTGAAAAAGGACACATAACAAAGGACACCAAGGAAATTGAAACAGTCATCAGATCCTACTACAAAAGCCTATACTCAACCAAGTTGGAACATCTGGACGAAATGGACAAATTTCTATACAGATGCTAGGTGCCAAATTTAAATCAGGATAAGACAAACCATCTAAATAGTTCCATAACCCCTAAAAAATATAGCAGCAGTCATTAAAATCTCCCAATCAAAAAATGCCCGGGACCAGGTGGGTTTTGTGCAGAATTCTATCAGACTTAAAAAGAAGACCTAATACCAATACTCTTCAAACTGTTTCATAAAATAGAAACAAAAGGAAGACTACCCATTTTTTTCTATGAATTCACAGTTACACTGATACCTAAACCGCAAAGAGACCCTGAAAAGAAAGAGAACTTCAGACCAATTTCACTTATGAACATCAATGCTAAATACTAAATTAAATACTAAATAAAATTCTCACAAACTGAATCCAAGACCACATCAAAAAGATCATTCACCATGATCAAGTTGCCTTCATACAGGGATGCAGGGATGGTTCAATATATGGAAATCTATGAATGTAATCCACTACATAAACAAACTCAAAGAAATAAACCACATGGTCACTTCATTAGATGCAGAAAAAGCATGTGACAAAATTAAACATCCCTTAATGGTAACAGTCTTGGAAAGATCAGAAATTCAAGGCCCATACCTCAATGAAGTAAAAGCAATATAAAGCAAACCAGTTGTCAACATGAAAATAAATGAAGAGAAACATGAAGTAATACCATTAAAATAAGTGACTAGATAAGGCTGCCCACAATCTCCCTTTCTATTCAGTATAGTACTTGAAATTCTAGCTAGAGCAATTAGAAAACAAAAGGAGGTCAAATAATACAAAATGGAAAGAAAGAAGTAAAAATTTCACTATTAGCAGATGATATGAAATTCCACCAGAGAATTCCTAAACCTCACAAACAACTACAGCAAAGTGCCTGGATATAAAATTAACTCAAACAAATCAGTAGCCATGGAATAATCAAAGGATAAACAGACTGAGAAAGAAATTTGGGAAATCTCACCCTTTGCAATATTCACAAATAATATAAAATACCTTGGTGCGACTCTAACTAAGCAAGTGAAAGATCTGTATGACAAGAATGTTAAGTTTCTGAAGAAAGAGAATGAAGATGATCTCAGAAGATGGAAAGATCTCCCATGCCAATGGATTGGCAGGATTCATATAGTAAAAATGGCCATCTTGCAGAAAGGAATATGCAGATTCAATGCAATCTCCATCAATAGTCCAATTCAATTCTCATAGAGTTAGAAAGAACAATTATCAAAATCATATGGAATAACAAAAAACCTAGGATAGCCAAAACTATTTTCAACAACAAAAGAACTTCAAGGGGAATCACCATCCTTGACATCAAGCTGTATTACAGATCGATAGTGAGAAAAACTGCATGGTATTGGTACAGAGACAGAGAGGCAGACCAATGGAATAGAATGGAGAACCAGAAATCAAACCACACACCTATGGTCACTTGATTTTTGACAAAGGTGTTAAAACCATTTATTGGAAAAAAAAGACAGAATTTTCAACAAATGTTGCTGGTTCAACTAGAAGTCATCAAGTAGGACAAAACAAATCAGCTCGTTCTTATCTCCTTGTACAAAGCTCAAGTCCAAGTGGATCAAGAACCTCCACATAAAACCGAATACACTGAAACTAACAGAAGAGAAAGTGAGGAGGAACTTCAGGCTCATGGGCACAGGAGAGAATTTCCTGAACACAACATCAATGGTTTATGCTCTGAGATCAAGAATTGATAAATTGGACCTCATAATATTACAAAGCTTTTTTGAGAAAAAGAACACTGTCAATAGGACAAAACGGCAACCAACAAATTGGGAAAAGATCTTCACCAATCTTACATCCAATAGAGGGCTAATAATATCCAGTATGTACAAAGAACTCAAGAAGTTTAGACTCTAGAGAACCAAATAACCCTATTAAAAATGGGGTACAGAGCTAAACAAAAAATTCTCAAGTGAGGAAACTTCAATGGCCGAGAAGCACCTAAAGAAATGTTCTATATCTTTAGTCATCAGGGTAATGCAAATCAAAACAATCCTGAGATTCCATCTCACACCAGTCAGAATGGCTAAGACCAAAACCTCAGGTGACAGCATATGCTGGTGAGGATGTGAAGAAAGAGAAACACTCCTCCATTGTTGGTGGGATTGCAAGCTGGTATAACCACTCTGTAAATTATTCTGGTGTTTCCTCAGAAAATTGGACATAGTACCACCTGAGGACCCAGCTTCACCACTCCTGGGCATATAACCAGAAGATGCTTGAACATATAAGAAGGACACATGCTCCAATATTTTCATAGCAGCCTTATTTATAATAGCCTGAAGCTGGAAAGAACCAAGTTGTCCTTCAACATAGGAATGAATACAGAAAATGTGGTACATATATACAATGGATTACTACTCAGCTATTAAAGCAATTAATTAATGAAATTCTTAGAACTAGAAAATTCTTGGAACTAGAAAATATTATCCTTTGTGAGGTAACACAATCTCAAAAGAACACACATGGTATACACTCACTGATAAGTGAATATTAGCTCAAATGCTTGGAATACCTAAGGTACAATTCACAGACCACATGAAACTCAAGAAGAAGGAAGACTAAAGTGTGGGTACTTCGGTTCTTCTTACAAAGGGGAACAAAATACTCATATAACATATTTTTGCTTATTTTATTTGTTATAAGTCAAAAATAATTGTTCACCATTTGCCTACACATGGTATGAGAAACATAGTTTTCCTGAATATTATCTTTCAATCTCTAAAACTGACAATTTAAATTTTAGAAACTTCATTTTTCAAAGGGAAAGACCAATGCTAACTCTCGCCCAAGGGTTGTAAGTTTTACTCTCTTTTCTTTTCTCCTACAATAAATAAATAATCAGAACCTTTGAGATGCTACACGTACAAATTTCAAATAGGGAAAAATTAAAGATCTGAACAGGGTGAACCACAGGAACATAAACACATTTGGCTGAGAATGGGTCTGAAGATATTTCCCAGAGACAGTAGCCTAGGCACTGCTCCTATGTGTTTTGATTTACCTTTGGGTGCATGTGCACAGAAAACAAACAGTGACATCTACCTAGAATCATAAATTGCAGCTGGATTCCTACAGTGCTATGAACAAGTAAAGGAGGAGTTTTAATGTTTTAAAAGACTAAAGAAAAATATAAGTATTAATTTACTAAAATTTCATCTTTTTTACTTGCCATCAGAAAGGGGTAGTGAGAATATGCTGTAGCTGAAATAGACACATCTTCATCTATTGAGTGTAGACAAATAGCCCAGTTAGGGGAAAAACAATCCAAAGGCAGTCAATGTAGTTAGAGAGAGTTCCTGCTCCCTATTTATGAGTCCTACATGAAGACCCAAGTACATAACTGTGACAAATTTGCTGAGAGCCTAGATTCATCCCATGCATGTTCTCTGGTTTGTAGTCCTCTATGAGACCTTATGGACTAGGATAAATTGATTTTCTACATTTTATTGTGATGTCCTTGATGCCTTTAGCCCCTTTTCTGAGGAGAATGTGAGGACCAGGTAGGGGCAGAAATGAGAGATAGGGACTGGAAAGAGAGAAGAGAGTAGAAGATGCAATCTGGATGTCAAGTAAAAGAAAGAATGATTTCCTTAAAGAAAACATAAAAGAAATAGAAAGACAACGTCCCCTTGTCATCCTTCCAATTTTTCCATTTTCTTTCCAAATAAGAGGCTAATGCAGAGAATAACACCTACCTGCACTTTATCCATTGTAATGTCTTCTTTAATGAGAAAGTTTGTACTGTGAAGACAGATTAGCTCCAATTGTATATCCTCTAGTTTTACAGGACATGAATTTTATATTATGAAAATATCAACTCTAATATATCTAAATATTTTGTGAGAAGAAACCATTTTTATTTACCTCACTAAATGCTTCTAGAAATAGATTAAAAATGAAGATTGTAGAGAGGTGATATGGATTATGCTAAAGAGAATCATGAAACAGAATTGCTGCTGTCTTCAGTTACAGTTTAAATTTCAAAGTCTTTCTCCATCATTATACTCACTAGTATTCCTAGTCCTCCATCATTATCACTAATCCATTGCTTGCTGGACTGCTTGAGGAAATACTTTGATTCTTCCATTTTTCTTGTATAAACAGAAAATATTTAAATACATATATTTAAGAATTAGGACCTGATGCCTCACTTCTTTCTCATAAACATGATCAAAGTGTGACTATTATTTCTAACTTAGTAATAAACAAAAATATAGGGGATCATTTCACAACAAAAGCCATACTGGTATAATGCCAAGGTATTGGATTTGGGAGAAGTGAAGAAGAGGGGGGAGAAGGAGACACAAAAAAATGTTTTTCATCATTTCCTTGATTCAGGCAAAGTTGAAGAGTAAAATAATATTCTAAGTATGGTGGTGGGACAAAAAAGCTTCTTGCTCTTGTCTACCGATATTTAGGATTTCAGCACTTACCTTCTCTTCTACATAACTTTGCTATCGTATGCTTGTTTCGCTTTGTCTTTTTGACATTAAATATTTAAAAATAGCTAGAATAAAATATATTATAATGTTTTGATCAGAAAAGAATGATAAATAATTTTGTAATATCACTAATTATTCTCACCTGATCATTATACATAATATCTATCAACTGACACATCACATTACACCCATGAGCAAATATGAATATGAAATAAATTAGCAACACCAGTCAATGTGTTTTTAAAAGACTAGAATTTGGTCCAATGACACTTCTGAATTCTCCCTCCTGTGATATAAATTTTATCTTATTAATAAGAAAGTACATATAATTATAGAATAACACAAATTTAAAAATAACTTTTAAATAAATTATTAATATAATAATTACTATAAATAAGACAAAGTCTAAATACCAATAAATATAAGGTTGGACAGATAATGAAATATTTCATCTCTTCTATTGTTTTTCTCTTGTTAATTTGAAGTATTGAAATCACTGATTTAGATTACACAGAAGCTCTGAGTCAGATTCTCATACAACAAACCTACAGCCTCCATTTTAACAAAACAATACTGTTTTTTCCATTATGCCTGTGTGATTATTTTCCAGTTGAAGCGCAACCTGGACATCCTGAGCAGCAAATGCTGTCACCTACGTTTGTGTTTACAGTTTTTCGCCTCTCTCCTCATTTTCCTTCATTCATGAAAACTCTCTCACTTTCATGCATCTACTTGACATGTATTTAAACGTATGCAATTGCTTACATGTTTACTGAGGCTTCCATTCTTAAATCTTTTTACTATAGTCATATAGATAGCTCTCTTTTACATAACAAAAATTCTATACATCATACATATCTTATCATAATAATTTTTGAGAAGTTTCATGTAACTTCGAACAAAAGTACTATGTGATCAGCTGGATGCGACATGTAAACGTAATTTTGATATATTATTTATGCTATGTTTATGCTTCATGAAGGAAAACTTTTCATAATTTGCTTCTGTTCTTTTTTTTTAATTGAAGGCAGATTCGTAGTTACATATATAAATCCATTTTCTTTGCTATGTGTGTGTGGGGTGTGTGTGTGTGTGTGTGTGTGTGAGAGAGAGAGAGAGAGAGAGAGAGAGAGAGAGAGAGAGAGAGAGGCTATGTGTGAGCATTTGCATCACAGCACAAGAGCAGAGCAGCAACAACAAAAATTAAACTCAGCCCGTCAGGTCTGGCTACAAAAGTCTTTACCTTTGAGCCATTGCAACAGAGTCAATATTAGTAAGTTTATGAATGATGTGATCTTCAATGTCAATAAATTGGTTATGGGAAATACTGCAAATTAAAGGGGAGTGATTATTTTGACATGTGCTTTACTTAAATGTGCCATGTTTGAAATGTCCCTTTGCCTTCCTTCTAAGCAATGCCTCATGTGCACTGCCTTAATGTAATCCTCTGAACCTGTTAGCCTTCATAGAGCACTCATGCTCCTTGTGTTAGTGCATGAGGAGTTAATAGTGTGCTTCCTGTAATGTGTTCTAGTGTGCAGTAACAGATCGGGAAGTGATTTTCAACATTCACATTCATCTCCATTCATAGTTCGCATGGGATAGTTAAAAGAGTAATATAGACATGTTGGAAATGGCCTGCACAGTTAGATGCACTAGTATGATATTAATATGAAAGAAGAAATATCTATAGAAGTATATGGAGATGTGCAGCCAGGAAAAACAGAAATTTTCCTTGTATGTTTCTAAAAATTTAAAAAAAAGATAAAAGAAAAACATGTCCTGACTCTTCTAGTAGAGCATCTGGAGTTTGAATGGCATTTTTTCTTCTTTTCAGATAAAATATAAAATTAAATTTTAATGTCTATTATCTCCATTTATTTAATTATTTATTTATTTAGTCTTAGATTGGATGGCATTGCAATGAATTTCTTTTATTGATAAAAGAGTAAAACCTTAGTTTGTTTTTAAGAGAAAAGTATTGCTGAGAGTGTTTTTGGTAATATGTAAAAGCATTAGGGAATTGTAAAAAGTATATTTGTGTATAGGGAACTGTAAAAAGAATATTTGTGTATTGGTGCAGTATGAAAACAATATTTGTAAGCTACATAAAACATAAAAATAACATATTATTTGAGACATATTTTTATTCATAAACTATTCTGTAAAACATTTGTTTAATTAATTTCTCAAATTGGTTCCACAAAATTAGGTAGGTGGTAGTTCACTCTTGTAAGCTTTAGCATTGGGTAAGTGAGATAACTGACTCAGGAGTCGACAGTCATCCTTGACTAGAGTGTGCGTGAGTCCAACCAGTGCTACATAAGACCCTGTATCTAATAGACACACAGGAAGAAAAGAAGGAAAGAAGGAGGAAATGTCAAAACCAAATTTACACAGTATCTTTCCACAAACCCAAACTACAAAGGATAATAGCAGGAACGCTTCAATACAAGGAGGGCAATTATACCCTACAAAGAGCAAGAAAATAATCCCCTTCCAACAAACCCAAAAGAAGATTATCACACAAACAATGTTTCCACTATTAGCAAAAATGATAGGAAGCAACAATACCCTCTCCTTAATATCTCTTAACATCAATGGACTCAATTCCGCAATAAAAAGGCATAGGCTAACGGACTGGATACACAAACAAGACCCAGCTTTTTGCTGCATACAGGAAACCCACCTCAGTGACAAAGACATACACTACCTTAGAGTAAAATGTTGGAAAACAATTTTTCAAGCAAATGGCAATAATAAACAAGCTGGAGTAGCCATTCTAATATCAAATAAAATTGACTTTCAATTTAAAGCTATCAAAAAGGATAAGGATGGACATGTCATACTTTTCAAAGGAAAAGGCAACCAACTTGAACTCTCAATTCTGAATATTTATGTGCCAAATGCAAGAGTACCCACTTTCATAAAGCACAGATTGCACCTCACACAATAATAGTGGGAGACTTCAACACACCACTCTCAGCAATGGATAGATCATGGAAACAAAAACTAAACAGAGATACAGTGGACTTCCCTTCGGCCCCTGCCTGGTCCCTTGGGCTGGAGCAGACACAGAGTCGGTCTGCTCCTGTCCTGTGGAGAAATGGAATCCTGAGTCATCCAGGAGCCACTGCACTCAGAGCAGCTGGTAAGAACTCCATCTCACTCCCTAAGCCCCAGAGATACATCTGGGAGCCAGGGACATTCAGGGCACAGCAGCTACCCAAACCCCGCCCCTCCGGAATTCCACTTCCCTTCAGCCCCTGCCTGGTCCCTTGGGCTGGAGCAGACACAGAGTTGGTTTGCTCCTGTCCTGTGGAGAAACTGAATCCTGAGTCATCTAGAAGCCACTACACTCAGCTGAAACTGAATCCTGAGTCATCGGGGACCCACTGCACTCAGAGCAGCTGGAGCCACTGCACTCAGAGCAGCTGACACAGAGTTGGTCTGCTCCTGTCCTGTGGAGAAACTGAATCCTGAGTCATCTAGGAGCCACTGCACTCAGAGCAGCTGAAACTGAATCCTGAGTCATCGAGGACCCACTGCACTCAGAGCAGCCGAGGAGCCACTGCACTCAGAGCAGAAGGATTTCCAGATCCAAGAGGTGGCCTGAGTCCCAGGAGTTCTTCCACCCAGGAGATTAGGGGCATAAGACCACAGAGACCTCTGGACTCCGAGGAGCTCTGCAATAAGCAAGATAACTGGAAATACAGATTCCAATCTTACACAGTGAGGGCAGGTACCACTAGAGTTACCCAGATGGCGAAAGGCAAGCGCAAGAACATAAGCAACAGAAACCAAAGTTTCTTGGAATCATCAGTGCCCATTTCTCCCAGTATACCAAGCCCTGAACACCCCATCACACCTGAAAAGCAGGATTCAGAATTAAAATCACTTCTCATGATGATGATAGAGGATTATAAGAAGGAATTAAGTAACTCCCTTAAAGAAATACAGGAGAGTACAAGTAAACAGATAGAAGCCCTTAAAGAGGAATCACAGAAATCCCTTAAAGAAATGCAAGAAAACACAAAGAAGGAATTGAACAAAAACATTCAGGATCTGAAACTGGAAATAGAAACAATAAAGAAAGTTCAAGCTGGGCGGTGGTGGCGCATGCCTTTAATCCCAGCACTTGGGAGGCAGAGGCAGGCGGATTTCTGAGTTTGAGAGTTCGAGGCTAGCCTGGTCTACAGAGTGAGTTCCAGGACAGCCAGGGCTACTCGGAGAAACCCTGTCTCGAAAAACAAAAAAAAAAAAACAAACAAAAAAAAAAAGAAAGTTCAAAGGGAGACAACCATGGAGATAGAAAACCTAAGAAAGAGATCAGGAGTCACAGACGCAAGCATCACCAACCGAATACAAGAGATAGAAGAGAGAATCTCAAATGCAGAAGATACGGTGGAAAATATTGACACAGTTGTCAAAGAAAATGAAAAATGCAAAAAACTCCTAACTCAAAACATCCAGGAAATCCAGGACACAATGAGAAGACCAAACCTAAGGATAATAGGTATAGATGAGAATGAAGATTCCCAACTTAAAGGGCCAGTAAATATCTTCAACAAAATCATTGAGGAAAACTTCCCTAACCTAAAGAACAAGATGCCCATAAACATACAAGAAGCCTACAGAAAACCAAATAGACTAGACCAGAAAAGAAATACCTCCAGTCACATAATAATCAAAACATCAGATGCACAAAACAAAGAAAAAATACTAAAAGCAGTAAGGGAAAAAGGTCAAGTAACATATAAAGGCAGACCTATAAGAATTACACCAGACTTCTCACCAGAGACTATAAAAGCCAGAAGAGCCTGGACGGACATCATACAGACCCTAAGAGAACAAAATTGCCAGCCCAGATTACTATACCCAGCAAAACTCTCAATCACTATAGATGGTGAAACCAAGATATTCCATGACAAAACCAAATTTGCACAATATCTTCCCACAAACCCAGCACTTCAAAGGATAATTGATGGAAAACGCCAACACGAGGAGGGAAACTACAACCTAGAAAAAGCAAGGAAGTAATCTTCCAACAACCCCAAAAGAAGATAACTATACAAACATAACTTTACCTCTAATAACAAAAATAACAGGAAGCCACAATCATTTTTCCTTAATATCTCTTAACATCAATGGTCTCAATTCCCCAATAAAAAGACACAGACTAGCAGACTGGATACACAAACAAGACCCAGAATTTTGCCTCATACAAGAAACGCACCTCAGTGACAAAGACAGACACTACCTCAGAATAAAAGGGTGGAAAACAATTTTCCAAGCCAATGCTCCCAAGAAACAAGCTGGAGTAGCCATTCTAATATCAAATAAAATCGACTTTCATCCAAAATTAATCAAAAAAGATAAGGAAGGACACTTCATACTCATCAAAGGAAAAATCTACCAAGGTGAACTCTCAATTCTGAACAGCTATGCCCCAAATGCAAGGGCAACTACATACATAAAAGAAACTTTACTAAAGCTCAAAACACACATTACAACTCACACAATAATAGTGGGGGATTTCAACACCCCACTCTAAGCAATGGACAGATCATGGAAACAGAAACTAAACCGAGACACTTTGACATTAACAGAAGTTATGAACCGAATGGACTTAACAGACATCTATAGAACATTTCATCCTAAAACAAAAGAATATACCTTTTTCTCAGCACCTCATGGTACCTTCTCCAAAATAGACCATATAATTGGTCACAAAACAAGCCTCTACAGATACAAAAAGATTGAAATAATCCCTTGCATCTTATCAGATCACCACGGAATAAGACTGGTCTTTAATAATGACAAAACCAATGGAAAACCCATGTGCACATGGAAACTGAACAACTCTCTACTCAATGATGACTTAGTCAAGGAAGAAATAAAGAAAGAAATTAAAGACTTTTTAGAATTCAATGAAAATTAGGACACGTCATAACAAAACTTGTGGGACTCCATGAAGGCAGTGCTAAGAGGAAAACTCATAGCTCTAAGTGCCTACAAAAAGAAACTGGAAAGAGCACACACTAACAAGTTGACTGCACAACTAAAAGCTCTAGAACAAAAAGAAGCAAATACACCCAGGAGGAGTAGAAGGCAGGAAATAATCAAACTCAGGGCTGAAATCAACCAAATAGAAGCAGAAAGAACAATACAAAATATCAATAAAACCAGGAGTTGGTTCTTTGAGAAAATCAACAAGATAGATAAACCCTTAGCCAGATTAACCAGAGGGCACAGAGACAGTATCCAAATTAATAAAATCAGAACTGAAAAGGGAGACATAACAACAGAAACGTAAGAAATTAAAAAAATCATCAGATCCTACTACAAAGGCCTATACTCAACAAAACTGGAAAACCTGGATGAAATGGACAATTTCCTAGACAGATACTAGGTACCGAAGTTAAACCAGGAGCAGATAAACCATCTAAATAGTCCCATAACCCCTCAGGAAATAGCAGCAGTCATTAAAAGTCTCCCCACTAAAAAAAGCCCAGGACCAGATGGTTTTAGTGCTGAATTTTATCAGACCTTCAAGGAAGACCTAATACCAATTCTTTTCAAACTATTCCACAAAATAGAGACAGAAGGAACACTACCCAATTCGTTCTATGAAGCTACAATTACACTCATAACCAAACCCCACAAGGACCCCACAAAGAAAGAGAACTTCAGACCAATCTCCCTTATGAACATCGATGCAAAAATACTCAATAAAATTCTAGCAAACCGAATCCAAGACCACATCAAAACAATCATCCATCATGATCAAATAGGTTTTATCCCAGGAATGCAGGGATGGTTCAATATTCAGAAATCCATCAATGTAATCCACTATATAAACAAACTTAAAGAAAAAAACCACATGATCATCTCACTATATGCTGAGAAAGCATTTGACAAAATTCAACATCCCTTCATGATAAAAGTCTTGGAAAGATCAGGAATTCAAGGCCCATACCTAAACATAGTAAAAGCAATTTACAGCAAACCAGTAGCCAACATCAAGCTAAATGGAGAGAAACTTGAAGCAATCCCACTAAGATCAGGGACTAGACAAGGCTGCCCACTCTCCCCCTACCTATTCAATATAGTACTGGAAGTCTTAGCCAGAGCAATTGGACAACAAAAAGAAGTCAAAGGGATACAAATAGGAAAGGAAGAAGTCAAAATATCACTATTTGCAGATGATATGATAGTATACTTAAGTGACCCCCAAACTTCCACCAGAGAACTCCTAAACCTGATAAACAACTTCAGCAAAGTGGCTGATTATAAAATCAACTCAAACAAATCAGTAGCCTTCCTCTACATGAAAGATAAACAGACTTAAAAAAGAAATTAGGGAAATGACACCCTTCACAATAGTTGCCAATAATATAAAGTACCTTGGGGTGAATCTAACCAAGCAAGTGAAAGACCTGTATGACAAGAACTTCAAGTCTCTGAAGAAAGAAATTGAAGAAGATCTCAGAAGATGGAAAGATCTCCCATGCTCATGGATTGGCAGGATTAATATAATAAAAATGGCCATCTTGTCCAAAGCAATCTACAGATTCAATGCAATCCCCATTAAAATCCCAACTCAATTCTTCACAGAGTTAGAAAAGGAAATTCTCAAATTCATATGGAATAACAAAAAACCCAGGATAGCGAAAACTATTCTCAACAATAAAAGAACTTCGGGAGGAATCACCATCTCTGACCTCAAGCTGTACTACAGAGCAATAGTGATTAAAAACTACCTGGTATTGGTACAGAGACAGGCAGGAAGATCAATGGAATAGAATTGAAGACCCAGAAATGAACCCACACTCCTATGGTCACTTGATCTTTGACAAAGGAGCTAAAACTGTCCAGTGGAAAAAGGACAGCATTTTCAACAAATGGTGCTGGTTCAACTGGAGGACAACATGTAGAAGAATGAAAATTGATCCATTCTTATCCCCTTGTACAAAGCTCAAATCTAAGTGGATAAAGGACCTCCACATAAAACCAGATACACTGAAACTAATAGAAGAGAAGGTGGGGAAAAGCCTGGAATACTTGGGCACAGGGGAAAAGTTCCTGAACAGAACTCCAATGGCATATGGTCTAAGATCGAGAATTGACAATTGGGACTACATAAAATTGCAAAGTTTCTGTAAGGCAAAGGACACTATCAATAGTACAAAACGACAACCAACAAATTGGGAAAAGATCTTTACCAATCCTTCATCTGATAGAGGGCTAATATCCAATATATACAAAGAACTCAAGAAATTAGACTCCAGACAACCAAATTACCCTATTAAAAAATGGGGTATAGAGCTTAACAAAGAATTTTTAACAGAAGAAACTCGAATGGCCAAGAAGCACCTAAAGAAATGCTCGGCATCCTTAGTTGTCAGGGAAATGCAAATCAAAACAACCCTGAGATTCCATCTCACACCAGTCAGAATGGCTAAGATTAAAAACTCAGGTGATAGTAGATGCTGGCGAGGGTGTGGAGAAAGAGGAACACTCCTCCATTGTTGGTGGGACTGCAAGATGGTGCAACCACTTTGGAAATCAGTCTGGCGGTTCCTCAGAAAATTGGACATAGCATTACCCAAGGATCCAGCTATACCACTCCTAGGCATATACCCAGAAGATGCTCGAACATATAATAAGGACATATGCTCAACTATGTTCATAGCAGCCTTATTTATAATAGCCAGGAGCTGGAAAGAACCCAGATGTCCTTCAACTGAGGAATGGATTCAAAAAATGTGGTATATTTACACAATGGAATATTACTCAGCTATTAAAAACAATGAATTCGATAGGTTCCTAGGTAAATGGATGGAACTAGAAATTATCATCCTGAGTGAGGTAAGCCAATCACAAAAGAACACACATGGTATTCACTCATTGATTATTGGATATTAGCCCAGAACCTTGAAATGCCCAAGATGCAACTCACAGGCCACATGAAGTCCATAAAGAAGGAAGACCAAGTGGGGGTGATTCGGTTTCTCTTAGTAGGAGCAACAAAATACTCAAGGGACCAAATATGGAGACAAAGCGAGGGACAAAAACTGAAGGAGGGGTCGTCTGAAGACCTTTCCACCTGAGTATCCATCCCATATGCAGTCACCAAAGGTAGATGCTGATGTGGAAGTCAGCAAGTGCATGCTGATAAGAGCCTGATATGGATGTCTCCTCAGAGGCCTTCAAGAGTCTGACATATTCAGAGGCAGATGCTCACAACTAGCCATTGAACTGATCATGGGGTTCTCAATAGAGGAGTTAGAGTGAAGACTGAAGGAGCTGAAAGGATTTGCGGCACCATGAGGAGAACAATAATACCAACCAACCACAGCTCCCAGGGTCTAAACCACAAGCCTGGGAGCACTTAGGGGGGGGGATCCAGGGCTTCAACTGAATATGTAATAGTGGAGGGCCCTGCTGGGCATAGGTGGAAGAAGAGAACCTTGACCTCATGAAGGCTGGATGCCCCAGGGGGTGGGAATTTTGAGGGTGGGGAGGTGGGAGTGGGGGGGAATAGATAGAAGTTACATCCACAGAGAAGAAGGAGGAGGGCCGAGGGGATTGGGGGTTCCGGGGTGGGTGGGGGATGGGGTAAGGGGACAACATAGGATATGTAAATAAAACATCCAATAAAAAAATAAAATAAAATAAAAAAAAACAGAGATACAGTGAAACTAACAGAAGTTATGAACCAATTGTACTAAACAGATATGTATAGAACATTTTACCCTAAAGCAAAAGAATATACCTTTTTCTCAGCACCTCATGGTACCTTCTCCAATATAGACCATACAATTGGGCACAAAACAGGCCTCAACAGATACAAAAAAATTGAAATAATCCCATGCATCCTATCAGATCACCATGGTCTAAGGCTGATCTTTAATAATGACAAAGACAATGGAAAATTATGACAAAATTACTGTGAAGTTTTGTTAAAAATAATGTTTTATGTTATTGTTTGTGCTTAAAATAACTCACCTTCTAGGGAAATCTAAATTAGAAGAAATTTAGCTCTTAGACAAGCTTTTGCTTTTGTATTGAGATGTAAATTGAGTGATCTTTGTCTTAATGTTTACTTTTTAATTTTTTTTAAGTAAATGAGACGTGTAAAAGAAGACTATGTTATGTAAAGATGCCCAAATCTACAAAAGACTGTGTACTGACAAATGTAGAGGTAAAACTGAAAATTCATTCAAATGAAGTTCCAAACCACTTCCAAGTATTTAAAGGGACAAGAAAGATTGTGATTATTTATATAACCTTTTAATGCTACAATCCCCCAAAATTCAAGATATTCATTACTTGAATATTGAAAACATAAGAATGCCTTACAAAGTATTAAAGAATGGACTGGATTTTTCAGCTATGCAGTTCTATGTAAAAACAGCAGGTTAAGGCTGAGAAAGTGCCGAGTGGTTCCAACAAACAATTTCAAAACTAAAACATTATTTATGAAAGTAGCTCACCTATTCAGTGGTCTAGAAATTATACATTTGAAAATTATCCATGAAATTTTTCATAGCATTTTCTATTGGGAGTAAAGAAACAAAAAAGGAGGGGTGTGAGTTAACAGAATCTAATTGTCTATAGTTTCAAACAGCCAGGAGATGGTTTTAAATGAGATGAAGTTTGCAGTGGTGGGAATATGATCTTAGGCATATTTGTCTTTGTATTACCTGTGTGTGAAAGTTTTCTAGACAGTGAAACAGAAAAGAGAAATATTCATAATTTTCAGCAAACAACTATCTCATATTTCTGAGCTTATGAAAGTTTTGTTTTCTTTTTTGGTATCATACAGTAAGCAGACAACTTTTCCAATAATGGAATGAGAGAGCCATATGCATCAGAAGCAACATTAGACAGGCTGGTGATGGTGCATCAGAAGCTAATTATTTTACTTTTAAAAAGGTGAATCCAGACACAGAACTTAAAATGGGCACAATTGCTCATAGCTCACACTTGTTAATCCTTTCCATCAAAGAATATGTGGGTTTGAATGTGGACTTGGGGGTCAATGTGGAAAAGACCAATTTTCTTGAAATGTAGGTGCGAAATAACAAAAAGGCAAAGATGATTTCAAGTCACAATTAGATAAATGTTAAGTGTGAACCATTTGTTTTGATGATAATTTATCTTTCAGATGAGTTTGTGACTTAGTGGTTTTAGGCACTAGAAAATATGTCCAGCATTAGTTCTTCTCAAACAAGCACATGATATCCTATTGGACTGCTACTACTCATGTACCTTAGAACCACAGTAGTTCTTTCCTTCTTCAGAAACAGCATCTTATGATGCAATGCCTTTGTATGCCAGAGCTGTCTATATGTTAGTAACAATAAAATTAGCTCTTTGGAAGAAAATGTGTGAAAACTATAAAACAAATTACAACACATTTTAGGTATAAAATAAAATTCATACATAAACATACACAGCAAACAAGGTATGTGCATTTGCTTCAGCTTCAGCAGTGTGCTTGTACAAGAGAAAACTCTGATCACAATATTAGATAGTAAAATACTCAGCAAATAAACATAATTTATTTTTAAAATAGCAAAATACAATGTAAATACACCAAAATTTGTATTTGTGAAAGGTATTTCTGGACAGAAGTTTGTCTTCTGTATTTTTGAGATAAAATACTTTGTTCTTTTGAAGCATGTATAATCTGCCTTTAACATCTGAGAAGATAGTATGTATTTAATAGCCACCAAGTGAATGCTGCTTCCAGAATATTAGTTTTTGCCCTTCAGGGATTGTTGCTTTTTACTCAAAATAATATTTATTCCAAATACTACACTAGATTTTCTTTTCTAGTTTCAAATTGAATTTGAGAGGAATTCCTATCTTAGATCATCAGAATGACTTTGAGGTTAAAAGGAGCCTTGAGATTCAGGATAGACCAAGGAACTCAAGGAAACAATGTGACTTGAGAGGAAAATGGTTCAAATAATGAAGTGACTGCAATAAGGACCGTAAAATAACTGCATAAGACTCACCAGAGGAAACAGCCTGTGGTAATGAAAGTGCTTTGTCTATTGCTACAAGACTACTCAGTGACATCTCAGAAATATGTGCCCTCATCGACCATAACAAGGTCAAGGGACACATGCTACAAAGAAGATGAAACTTCTCAATTAGGTTTTTCTAAAACATTACACAAATATTAAAGAATAAAATAATGTTCCAATAAGATATTAAACCTTTCGAAAATCTAGGGTACTGGACATCTTCAATTAGAATGTAAGAATAGTGTGTTTGGAACTTGCCTTCACTGAAGAAGGCAAGCTATAAACATCTCAGCTTATCTTTTTATGTTAAGCTTCAAATCAATAAAAGCATGTGCTTGCAATCAGAAATATCTTTTGCATGTCCACCACCCCTGGTATTTGATGATAGTGACATTGTTTAAAATATATAAATATAAATAAATAATTATATAAATATATATAAACAGTCCTATAAATATAGTGTCACAATTTTACCTCCATGGAAAGTATTTGCCACACAAAGAAACTCAAAGTTTCAATATGCTGTTTTTGAGAATGAAGATATATGCTTATATTCAAACTTATATTAGCAAAGACCACCTACAAAGATATCCTTTACTGGCATGGTAAGAATTTAGTATGTACAGATGCCCCGATGTTCAGAAACTATGAAGTGCTTAATATATTCCCTAAGATAAGACTCTGAAAGCTAAATGTGTCAAACAACGAGCTACTTCTACTGCGTACAGCCCCAGGAATTTTGTTGTATTGAGCTCAAACCTTTATTGTGCTTGTGATGTTCTCTTTAACACAACAAATAGTTTTTCTTTTGTCCACATTTTTTTTATCTGTTGACCAAAAATATTGGACAAAAGAGTCCCTATAAATTAGTAACTTAAAAATAAGGTTTTGAATACTATTGTCTATTTTACTGTTTTATTAATAGTAGCTGCTTAAGGAATCTGAGTAGTGGAGCTGCACATATCCACTTTCCGTGTATGGAACTAAATCCATATTTTCTTTGTCCAGGAATTACTTCATTGATTAATCTACTTGGAATTCTTATGTTTTTCTTCACCAAAGATATAGTATTATATGCATCATTTTGCCTTTAAGATAAGTATTCTAATCCATTCAATGCTTTCTAATATTTCTACATTTCACATTTAACTTTTATTATCTTATAGAGAAATTATTAATGTACTCTATAAGAGCATAGTAACATTTTTTAAGATTAAGATTTAAAAATATATGCTATTTCTGTTACTATACTTTGAATAGTTCACAGTTTCTTATTTGTAATACAATTATCATTTTGTTTGATTATTTTCCATGGGAAATATTTGTTGAGAAGTCACTTGAAGATAATCTTCATTGTATATTTGCCATCCTAATTTCAGATTATTAATGTATAAAAAATTAAAATCAAACTATTTTATTATCTGAGCAAATATTCCTTAAATAATCACATTTTGGAAAGTGTCTGTTTGGCTTTTTTTCTAGTTTTTGTTAATTCATTTATTAAAATAGCTCATTCTGAAACATGCATTATTTCTCGTAGACTGCTTGAAATGACCAAGTGCTTTAAATGACAACAGAAATCATCATAGATTTATATAATCCCACAGCACAGTGAAATTCACTCCTGCTGCTTTATCTTGGGAAGAGCCAATGTTATGGACATGAAATCAATTTAATATTTTCAATCTACATGTAAAGTATAGTAAGCTTTTATTTTCATGTGGTAGAGTATACATATAATATGAATGATAAATGCATAGGAATTATTGGTTTTCTAGAACATTAAACCCCTGTGACCTCTTTACATGTGCATTTATAAATATAAAAGATGTTCAGATTAGATGACTTTAGCCTTGCTTATATCCATCTGATCTTGCATGCAATCATAAGCAGCATTTAAATTGATATCCTGGTGATAACATCATGTAGCTCTGTTCATTTTCTCATGTTAACTACAAGTTCAACGAATTCTGACATTTGGATGAGCTCCACTGATTTTCACTTTGATCTATTTTAAGATCTAGTGAAATATTGAAGTTTTGAGCCCTAAGCAAAGAAACTGCAATAATCATCCTTAAAGACTTCACAGCAGTCCAGTTCGGACTCTCGAATACTTTATACTACCTTCTGTTTGATCAAAGAAGAAGAGACTTTTAGAAATCTGCTTTATAAATTAGATAGAGGAGGGGAGAGAGAATATGAGTATGTAAGTCAGGACAAAGCTAATATGAGTCTATTCCCATATTCCTCTGTATAGATGGATTTCCTTCAAGAGGGAACTGACATTCTCAAGTTGTCAGGTTTGATGAGTTTCAACATTTTCTGCTGAACTAATTTGTTCAGTTGCATCTAAATCAAGGGAATATCAAAATATGAATTTCATCAATTGCCATCAAAAGCATGGCTTGCTTCCGGAACCCTGACAGGGTAACCATGGAATGAAAAACTACAGACAGAAACATGGACAGAAAACATGACGTAGGGTAGGCTGTTTTTCCTCTTCAGGACCATATCTATAATGAAACAATGTGTCCCCAGTGTCCAGTGCACTAATTATGAACACCATGTATAAAGTATATGTATATGAGGTATATATCACATACATACATACACACACACACACACACACACACACATATATATATACATATATATACATATGTATGTATATTGAGTACTCTGTGTGCTAATAGTGAAATCATTTCTTTAAAAAATGCATATTCCAATGACTTGTAACCTTTTTTATTAATACAGCTTCTATAAAATTGAGTTTAAAAATGCAAGGAATATATGAAGATATCATGTGATTTTTATCACATGAAATTTATATCACTATACACATTGTTAACTGGATTGTCAGTGTAAAGCCTGAATTAAATTGTGCATTCAATAGTTCTTTTTCATGACATAGGGAAATACACGAATGTGAAATTGTCTTTACATGTATTTTTATTATGGAAGAACTAGAGGTCTCTTAGTATAATTGTCCTTTCATTTATCATTTCTTTTATTCTTGATTCTACTTCCTCCTCCCAAACCTCTCATATAAACTTCATTACTATTTTCAAACAGTGACCTGATTCTTATTAATTTTGTCACACACACGCACACACACTCTCTAACACATGTATATACACAATCTTTGTGGTTCAAAATATTATGGCCAATAATGGCCCATAGATGTATTATGGATGGCCCTATTAGGAAGTGTGTGGCCTTTGTTGGAGTCGGTGTGGCCTTAATGAAGAAAGTGTGTCATTTAGGAGGTGGGCTTTCAGGTCTCATGTATTCAAGCTACAGCCAATGTGGCTCATAGACTCTGCTGCCTGGAGGTCAATGTGTAGAACTTCCACCTCCATCTTTGCATCATGTCTGATTTCAAACTACCATATTTCCTGCCATAATGATGGTGGACTAAACTTTTGAATCTGTGAACCAGCCATAATTAAATGGTTTACTTTTTAAGAGTTGCTGTGGTAGTAGTGACTCTTCAAAGCATTAAATCTCTAAGGGAGGGGTCTAATATATATATAAACATACACACACACACACACACACACACACACACACACACAAACACATCTCGTAGGTATCCAGTAACTGCAGTTATGCAAACTGATCAAGGTATAAAAAAAATGTCATTTTGAAAATATATTCTTAGTCTTCATGAATGGTGCCCCTGTATTCAGTATGTATATGTGTGTTGAGGTAGAAAGATAGATGATGATGATAGATAGATAGATAGATAGATAGATAGATAGATAGATAGATAGACAGACATACAGATAGACAGCATTACAGTAAAGCCCAATTGAAATGAAGTTTTGGAGGCCAGTCTCAATGGATACATTTACAAAGCAACTCCTTCTCTTAAGCTTCAGAAGGCACTGAGGAAGAAATTGTGAAAATTTTGTAAGAGCAGCGTGTTTGCTGTGAGACTGTGTTTTCTATTATTATCATAACCTACACTTGTAACATCTCATCAACAAGGCTGCCTAAATATGACCTGAGGTAGGACAGGAGCAATAAACATGTCAAAGCGGATGAGGGGAAGTGCACAAGATATCAACCCTATACAGAGAAATATAAGCTACTGAGAAATCCTCATAGATTGAAAGAATTATTCTTTTCCAGGAGAGAGAATATCAATTGATTCCAATAAAAATGGTCAGCCCTGAAAATATACATACACGTTACATCACACAGACTGAGCAAGGTATAAATGCTACATTAAAAATATATTCTTCATAAAAAGAATCTCTGTATTTAGGATAAGTTTTGTGGCTTTCCCCTTTCTAATTCAATTTTTCTTTAGATCAGAATACATATCTAGCATCATTATGTTCATTATGTAAGTTGAGGGTTCAAGTTTATTAATTTCGCTCACTATACAAAATTCTATAAACTTTAGGAGATTCTGACATTTGTAACTTATCATAGTCTACTTATCATTTTCCAACAAATACTCCTGTTTAATTTGAAAGTCTACTCTATGTGTATGTATTGCATGTTTATATTCTCTATAAAATACATTAAACCTAAACACCATTATAGTTTTGTTGGCCTATTACCCTTTTAAGATACTTGTAAAAATAAACTTTTTATAAGATAAAAAACTTCCAAAATAGTCATTGAAGCAACTTTGTTTTGATAATGTGCTGTGGGCATGGGGCCTACCACATAAGTGTGCTTTGTATACCCAGTGACACTCCTTTGGGGAAAACTAACTTAATTTTTTATTGGATATTTTCTTCATTTACACTTCACTTGTTACCCCCTTTCCCAGTTCCTGCCCCCAAGCCCCCCATCCCATCCGCCTCTCCTATTTCTATGAGGGTGTTCCCCTACCTACCCACCTACTCCAGCCTCACCACCTTTGAATTCCCCTACACTGGGAACTTTATAATTGGATGGTTGTCAATTAGAGATAGCTTTTATGTAAAAATCAGGGATTGTGTCTACCCCTTCACAATGTGTGTCTCTACATCTATATGAGAGTCTTGAAATCTTGTACTTTTTGGGTATTATTCTGATTGTTTTATCATCATAATTAACATTGCTATCATAATTATTATTATAATTATTATAAAAATTATTATTACACTATCCTTATAGATTTCAGTATCCTGAAGAGAAAGAGGAAAAAAATGTGTGGATTTGGGTGGATAGCGATATGGGGAAGATCTGGGAAGAGTTGATGGAGGGAAATCATAATCAGAATATAGTGTATGAGATCTATTTTCAGTAAAGTGATTTTATTAACTTTATGTGAATATTTTTCTGATTTTGTGGCATATGATCCTTTGTAAAGAGAGCTCTTACTATATGTTACATACTTTTAGTGTATCTAATATAGATTATCAGAGTAATATCATTTGCTGTTCTTTAGGATGGATTATTTACAAATAATATAAATATATATGACCATAGAAAAAAATTAAAATAAATTTCATACTGTTTAACTGAATGTATTGCTTAGCTGCCAAAAGAATAATTCATATCTATGTACCTTATTATTTTCCAACTGGGGAATACTGCCATATCTGTAGACTTGATTAACAGAACCTCCTTTTTTCTTTTCTTTTTCTTTCTTTTTTTTTTCTTGGATTTTTGAGACAGGGTTTCTCTGTGTAGCCCTGGGTGTCCTAGAACTCACTCTGTAGACCAGGCTGGCCTCGAACTCAGAAATCCACCTGCCTTTGCCTCCCAAGTGCTGGGATTAAAGGCATGTGCCACCACTGTCCAGCTGAACCTCTTTTTAAAAGACTGTTTCTCTATTCACATTTTAAATTTGAAAACCTCACCATCCAATCTACAGAGAAAGCAAGTTTCTCCAGAACAATAGTAAAGTCAAGAAAAGTTTAGTGTTAAGCTAGAAAATGAATTTCCTGACCTTTCAGCCTGAAGATATGTTTTCACAGCAGGAAATAAAACAATTGAAATAAATGAAATTATTCTAATGTTAATTTATGCTGCCTGTTAAATAGGTCAGCCCAATAGACTAGAAGAGTTCAATGTTTTTAAATGATCAGAAATACAATGACCTTGATTTATCCTTTTAAAAGAAACAATAAATATTTCCTACCCAGTTTTCTATTTCCCTTGATCAAATCAGTTTCAGGCAGAAGAATTCCCTTGAAGGGACTGAAGCAACCACCATATGATCTTATGAGTGTTTTTTTTTTTTTATCTAAACACAAACTAATCTCATGAATTCACCACTTTGTACTAGAGTACAAAATTCAAAGGTGATTGCTTGTTGGTTACAAATTTGATAGCTTCATAAGATGTTCTTACTGACATAAGCACTGTTTACTTGCATTCTAAGGGTCAGAAAATGCAGACCTGTGGGACTGCATAAGGGTATCCTGGTTCACGGCTGACAGGAGTTCGGCCATGTCCCCAGAAGCCAGAGTCCTGTAGCGCAGTCTCATCTTCATAAACCTACATTGTTCAGTCACGTAGGCCATTACAGCCCCTCCTACACAGGTAGAGGGCATGACTATAGGCCTCAGGCCCTAGGGATTTACATACTAATGAAGGCCAGAGGGCAGAGCAAATTAAGGATCCTTCCCCAGACTCTCACTCTTTCTCTCTCCCTATTTAACTCAGGACTGCCCTGAGTTTCAGCGAGGTACATCCAAATCCATCCACCATCTTCCATGAAAATAAACCTTTCTGGAACCAAGGACTTCCTGTATCATTAGGGTCTGCCGCCACCAAAGCCTCCAGCCTCTGGAACCTTAGACCTTCTTGTGTATGTGGGAACCGCAGCGTGGAAAGCCTCCAGGACCACCACACAGATCTTCTATTATTTCAGTTATACATATCTGCAGACATGTGTGCCAGCTTGGATTAGAGTGACCTATTTCTAAATGTTTAGAATAGTTCATGTAATTGCTAAGACATACCTTACAGCTGATAAAAATTATTTAATTTACAAGGGAACTGGGTAGGAGAGGAGAGGGGAGGTATACGGGGGAGGTTTGAGATCAGGTGTGGAGGACAGGAGAGATAGCCCAAAGGCCATGAGAATGGATATAAATCTGCAACTGACAGGGGCGTGAAGGTGGGTGGCATCTTCAGGACTTGACAGAGACCTGGGATAAGGGAGGCCTCCAAGAATCAATGGGGGTATCCTTAGCATTTGTTCCTCCAGCCAGGCAGGAATCCCAGTAAAGCTATATGCATAACAGCCCACCCACAAAATTTTCACACTAAATTTTGTCCTGTCTGTAGACAAATGGCATGAGGAGACTGCTCCCAGCTTGCTAGCTTCGAGGCAACTTAGGATCTTTGTCATTCTCAGCAGACTCAGACCAAGGAAGCATACTTTCTCAAGCAGAGATTCCTGGTGTTCTGAGATGTAAGCTACAAAGCTAGGGAAGTGACCCTCATGTTCATTTTTTCACGAGAAAGTAACTTTGTTTATAGTTTAATTAGACATCACACCAAAGAGTTGAAATGTAGACAGATTTCTCAGTCTGCAGGGAGGTTTAGGTTACTTTAAGCCAAGATAAGCTATTGCTAGGTAAACAGCACCTGGTGGCAACGAGAAACTGTGGGAAATTTTTATTCTCCTTTCTGTATAAAAGATGCTGAACCTTTGAATAAAGTGTGCATTGGCTGACTGTGACTGTGGCTGTGGCTGTGTGCCCCCCGTGTCCAGGTTATGGCAGCTCTACACTTAGGATCCCAACACACTAGACACTGACATCTGTTTACAGGGGATACAAGAGAGACTGAGAGAATGGTCAACCAATAACTGCCCAACTTGAGACCCATCTCACGGGCAGACACCAATCTCTGAGACTATTAATGATACCATATTATCTTTGCAGACAGGAGTCTAGCTAGTGATCACAGTTAATCTAGTACTCTGAGAAGCTCTACCTAGCAGCTGACTCACACAGATGCCAACACTCATAGCCAAACAGTGGAAGGAGCTTGGGGACTCTTACGGGAGAACAGGAGTAACATTGCAACCCCTAAGAGAACTCCACAGGAAGATCAACTGAGCCAACTAACCTCTACCCTTGGAACTCTCAGAGACTGAATCACCAACTAAAGAACATACATGGCCTCGACCTATGTTTTCCTGCACATATGTAGCAGATATGTGTTCATGTTGGGTCCTAACAACTGGAGAAAGGGCTATCCTAAAATTTGTTGCCTATATGTGGGATGTCTTCTAGCCATGCTACCTTGTCTAGCCTCAGTAGGGGAGGCTTTGCCTAGCCTCACAGAGATTGATGTACAAAGGTGGGGATAAACAGGGCCCCCACAGGTTCAGAGGAGCAGGTGAGGAGGGATGGGAGAAAGATTGTGGGACACATGACTGGGAGAGTGTCAGTGAGCTAGATATATAGTGAATAAGAAAAAAAGTACTCCAAATATTAAATGAATAAAAATAAAAATGTATTAAATTTAACAAAAAAATTCACCAAGAAGATCTACCACAATTTAGGAAGTGAACATATAAAAATTATATATCAATACAAAGGTGTTTGAAATTTTTAAGAATGAAAGCAAAGTAAAACTTTCTTTTGTCTAACATGTGAAGTCATTATAGTGTTATAAAAAATTGACTTCCCCAACTCTGAGTTAATAGACTTGCCAAGGAATTTTAATCACTAATATGGAGGTAGGCACTTTTGAAATATTGAATGAGCTGTGGTCTAGCCATGCTGTAGGTGATGAAACCAGGTCCCTCTATTCTTAAAACAAAAATCCTGTGCCTTACAGCTTCCACTCTCCCTTCACATTTACCCAGGCTCCTATAATAGGCAGAGCTATGAAATTGTACACAGTCTTCCCCTGGGCTTTGGCAGGTAACAGAGGGTGATGGTAGTGATGGGTAGACATAGGAACCATGTCTCACAAAATTTGTAAGCTTGGTCATACTTTGTAGACATACCAAGTATATAGACATCCTCATTTGGCTTTATGTTAGCTACAGAATTAACAGTTTAAGCATCTTTTGTTGTGCTGTTTACAGACAAGTGTTTGAGTAATCGTGCATATATATATATATATATATATATATATATATGATATGATATGTATGAAAGATATATATTATATATGTATATGTATAATATATAAATTTCAGAACGCCTATTATGTTATTCTTCTAAAGAAATAGATCAGTAAAATGAGCCTCAATGGCATATTTCTGTACCCATAGAGTAGAGCAGAACTCACCCATAACCATAGTTGGTTTTTTTTTTTGCTGTAAAAAAATGATAATTATTGAAACAGTATGAAAGTGGGCTAAGACAGTGAGAGACTTTTGAGACCTCATCTATAAATGGGATGTCTTTATCAACTCCTCCTTCCCTAAAGACTCAAGAGTCTATGAAGAAAATGAGGCAGAAAGCTTTTAAGAGGGAGAAATAGTGAATGACTCCAAAAAACATCATTTTTCAGATATAATTGGGCTGAAACACGTATGAATTCAACAGGGACTGGGACAGCATGTACAAGACTAGCACATGTTCAAACAAGAAAAGAAAGAAAAACATATCACTATTGAGAAATGGAGACGAACAGAAAGTTTCATCCTTACTCAAAAACGAATTTGCAACTGACACCTGCTGTGAAAGGTAATAGCAATTTTTTTCCAAAGGAGTGTCAATGTATACATCAACTGTAGACCACATGCCTAGGGGTCCTTGGCTATTGTAAAATAAATTCCATTTTCTTGTCAGATTTCTGTTTTGTCCTGGCAGATTACTTACTATTTATTTATGTATGTAAGCATTTAATTATTTAGAATTTGGTTTTTTCCTTAGTGTACCTGACCTGACTTTTGTTTGTTATTTTGTTGTTTGTTATGTTGATTTTATGTTCTTTTTGTTGATGGGGAATGATTAGGGTGAAAGAATAAAACATGAAGTTGAGTGGACATACAATTGGGACAGAATATAGGAAACATTGGGGAACATGATCAAGATAGAGTATAGAATATTTTTAATCAAATTAAAAAAGAAATCTATACTTTCTATGTTGAAAGACTTTTGAAGTCCCATTTAAATTCAGATCGTTTTGTTTGATTTATTTGTGTTATGTTCATTTCAGGCATAATTTGTGTATTTGTATGGAAAAGAATCACAAGAGTTTTGACTACATTTACACATCAGACATTTGTGTCCCAGTGTTGTTTTCCTTTCTTACTGTTTTAACTGTTAGAGAGACTTAGAATTTACACATGTATATTAAGGTCATTTGTTAATTCAAATATAATGGCCCTGGAATAATTTGACTGACATTTGTTTACTTTGGAAGTCAACAGCGGACAAGTGTGTTCAGATAATTACATGGCTATGTGCTAGTTCTAAGTCTTTGTTAGAGCTACTGTTTTATTATAGAGTGATTATACTAAGTGCATGATATTTATCTTGAAATTTTCCTTGTCTACTTAAAATGACATTCGGTTCACTCTGTGTGAAAATAACTGTACAAGGATATATTCATTTCCTTATTTTCTTCATTATATTGGCTTCTCACTTAAGTAACAGTTTAAGTAACGGTATTGTGTGTGGGAGTTCTAGAGATGCTATTTTAAACGTTCTTTATTTCTTTATACAGATCTAGATGTTTTATTATCATTTTGCATTGTTTCCTTCATTTTCAAATTTTAATATTTCCCTTTTTTTAAAATTGATTCACATTACTTCCCCCCTCACTGCCACACTCTAGGGGAATCCCCTGCCACAATCCTTTCCCATCCCCCCTCCCCTTTTCCTTTCCATCCATTCTTGTGGCGACATGGCCATCCATCCTATCCCTCTCCAGATCTGATCCTGTCCCTGTCATTCCCCTTCCTATCTGGTTTCCCACCCATTTCCCTCCCTCCACCTGCCTCTTATGAATATTTTATCTCCCCTCTAAGTGAGATTCAAGCTCTTTGCTTCTTTCTGAGGGATTTCTTTAAACATCCTGTGGTTGCCTGAGCTGTACTGCATATTATTTCCCAATATCAACTTTATATTGTCAATTTGGAAAGATAAATTCTTTAAAGATAAAGCATAAATTGACATGTATTTTTTATATTAGCTTTCATGTAAACATTGTTTATAGTTTTCATTTAGTGGCATTTTTTCTTCTCTACTTGTAATTACATGGATGCTTTGAAATCTTTCTTTTTCTGAAACCCATTGGATTAATAAAACAAACAGGTAATTTCATAGATATATACAAGCAAGATCAAATCATGAAAAAATGAACATCTGAAAAATAACAAGCAAAGAGATTAAATTAAAAACCAAAAATCTCCCAACAAAGTAAAACACTGGACCGACCAGATGGCTTCCCTGGTGAATTCTATTGATACTTCCAAAATTAAATTCATCATGTGAAATCAACTTCAAAAAGCTGAAAAGAAGTGAGCGCTATTAAATTAATTGTTAGAGGAGGAAGGAATCTTAGGGCATGCCAGAGACCTCGGATGAGAGAGGCTCCTGGAAATCCATGGAGGTAACCCTAGCTGAGATTCCTAGGATTGGCAGACTGTATTACAGTTTTTCAAACCGCATTACAGAATACTAATAATCACAACTAAATGTTAGTGGAATGAACAAAGATAACTAGAGTTATAGAACAAAATAGACATACTAGAAATAAGGAAGTATATATGTATTTATATCTTATGACACCCTAAATTATATATTTATTATAATTAATTATATTATAATATTATTATAATTATTATAAATTATATATTTATTATATCATTTATTTAATATATTTATTATATTACATATTTAATATATTATTAGACCAAGTATGTTGTAAAAATTTATGTAAATGCCTAGTTTAACATCGGTAAACTATTATAAAAGTTTCTACAGAAGTACACAAGCAAAAATCCTAAACATCAATTTTAAATGGTTTTTATTTAAAGACAGGTGCACATGAAACAAAATATAAATGAAAGATATTTTAATATATAAAATTATAAATTAATTTTTAAAAAATCAAAAAATACTCCTATAGATCAAAAATATTTATAAAGGGCATATGTGGTAAGGTGTGAATATACAAAATTTAGAAGTAAATTACACATTTCAGTAGCAAAATGCAGGTAGTCTATGTTAAATTGAGAAAAAATATTTAGTTGTCACTTTTCCATATAGAACATGTATATCATAAACAGGTGTATGAAACAGTGCTCAGCACCATTCATCATGGAAATGGAAGTCTGACCTAAAATAAACGGTCCCCTCACATATATGTGAACAGCTTTTACCTAAGGGGCAAAATATCAGAAGCATTCTAGAGAATGTGGAAAGAATACCACCCTTAAATGCCAACTTGATACGACAAACAATGTGAGATGCCTCAAGTAATTAAATTCGCATGGTAGAGACCTCCTATTTCTGAGCACACGTACAAGGGAGATGGAGCAGGTCAGTATCTCTGGAAGATGCAGTTCTGATTTTTTTTTTAATTGTAGAATTTTCACAAACAAGCAACACCAAAACAATCCAAGGCCTGCACAAAGAAAAACAGGTGGATGAACAAAATATGGTGACTACATATGCATGCAATAGAGTATATAACAAAAATAAGAAGAAAAACCCTATCATCTAAAACATTCAGTAACCCTGAAGACATTATAATAAGTATCATTGGCCCATCCGAAAAACCACACATGATGCTGTAAAAGACAAATTGGAAATAGGATAATGGAGGCAGGGATGGGAGATTTTGGTCTGAGTATACTAATCTACAACCAATTTGCATTTCAATGATGACTAATGTTGTTGACCATTTTAAAACTATTTCTCAGCCATTTGGATCTCATAGTTTGAGAACTCATTGCTTCTGTATTCCTTTTGTAATTTGGATTATTTGAAATCACGGTAATGATTTGTTTGAGTTCTTTATATATTCTAGATACTAACCCTCTGTCAGACATCTCCTGATTTTATTGAGACATCATGTCACCGAGAAGTCAAGCTGGACCCAACTAGAATCTTCCCCTCCTACTGACTAGCAACCACAGTCCTGGAAAATACTGTATATGATCATAATAGAAAAGTAACCATCAATCTCACCCATCTGTGTAACCTGTGACCTACAAAAGTGTTTTTCCTTTAAGATATACTGGTATAATAATGGCAAAATATTTTTAGATCAACCCACTCTATGAGATGGAATCAATGTCAGCCACTGTTAGTGAAAACACAATACTGAGGCTAAAGATATCATAACACTTAAAGGAAATTCTACAAATTCATACCTTAAGTAAATTCTAGAATATTCCCAATTATACTAAAATAAATTATGGAAAGTAACTTTACTTTTAGCCATGTTTGATTGTTTTGTTCTGCTTGTGCCTTGTATTTCTTTTATCTAGCTCCAGTTTTCTTTGCAGATTACGATGTTCAGTATTTCATTGTACTTATTTTTGTGTGATTAAATTCATGTCAACTATAATATATATTAATAGCTCTGATTTGTTTTTTTCCAATCACCATGTCTACTACTAACCAGTATCAGTAGATACTGAAAGAAAATTTTCTATGAAGCAATTCTACGCACTAAAGCTCAGACTATTGACTTCTATTTTGAGAGAAAAGCTGATTATTTATTTTTAAAACTGATTTGTAAAACTATTATTTCATTTTATGTTCTCTTACATATATTAACAAAGTAGATGGAATGCTTTTAAATAACTCTTACAAGCTTAAAATAATTTTGTCAAGTCACAATCAATCAGTGTAATTAAATCTGAAGCAATGTATTTCTAGCATCAGTGAACTGACACTGTGAATTAATGTTTCTGTTTCTATTATCTATCATTTTCTTACTTAAAAATATGGAGACACATTAGAGACAAACAATATGTTTATTAATTTTACTTTAATTTCAGGATAATTAAGCTATTTGCCCTGAAGTAGAAAGTGATATTTCAATTATCTAAATTTTAGTTTATCTCTGTCTAATTAGAAAATTAAGTTATTACCTTTGAATGATTCCTTTACACTCATAAAAATCTGACTGAGTTTCCACTAATGCTTTTACTTGAAGTCTATGCTTTGTAGCTCATCTGAGAACTGGACTAGAGTTTTAACTTCCAAAATTGATTGACATACTGAATTTCCATAGTTGGCTTTTATTTGAGTGGCCCACTAAGCTTTCTGTCTACAGGTACTTTTTTTTTTCTGCTCCTATGAAGGGTTTTCATTTCTCAGGGAGCTATCATTTAGTCCCTTGAAGAATAATGTGATAAAACAAGAAATAGACACTGAAATTGATTAAGTGCTTTGAACTCATTCATACTAAACCAAAAGCAAATAATAGTTCATCATTTATGATGGATAAATACAGAGCTAAACTCTTGATCAGAGTAGTTTCAAACATGTGGCCTAAGAACAAACATACAGTGTGTCTTATATTTTGATGCAATATGAGGTAAGCAAAACAGTCATAGAAACACATGTGAGACACAAGTTAAACATCTTTTAGACATAACATAAAATATGCTTTAGTAGAATATTATGTTACTTATATTTACTCATATATACACATATGTATCAATAAATGTATTTATGTGTGTTATATTTACTTATTGTTCATAAGTATATATACATTTCACCACCATGATATTTTATATTTTGTTTTATTTAAGATAAAATAAGTTATAACGATCCCAAAGAATTTCATTGTTTGCTTGTAGCAAGTTAAATGTAATGTTAATCACTGTAGAGAAATAAATCAATGTTAAACAGCATGAACTTCTAAAGAAGATTGGTTTTCATTATCCAAATTGGATAGCCTCTTCTGGGGTCTTCAGATATTTACACCCACATGCACATAAACCCACTAAAAATATCTGAATATAAATGTGATTTAAAAATAAAAAATGAATCTTTTTAAATATAAGGTAGCATAAATGAGAATGTTAGGATAATATATCCTTCATTATTATTCTTGTTCCTAAAAAGAAAATAAGCTCTTTTGAAAATGAAACATATAAGTTCAGAAAATCTGACCTGAAGGCAGTTTAATAGAAATACATATACTGTTTAATTCCATGAACAGAGGAGAGTCCTCAGATCAGAATGTTGCTAATATGATCAGAAGACAAAGAAAAGATACTGCTCACAACTGTCAAGAACTGCTTAAACATTTTTTATAGAGATAATAATGCATTTTACTTCATAGATAAATTTAGCTCAAATTTGATTTCAGGTAATATTGTCAACTATATCATCTGTGAAAACACAATTATAAAAATAACTTCCACCAATAAGCACTCATAAAATCATTTATATAGGTATAGAAAAGAGATTATCAAAATATATATTAATGGACATCCTCACTGTGTAAGAGTCTTACAACGTTTACACCCACTATGGATGAGTGAGATGAGAAGCAGAAGAAAATTTGTCATGACAGCCTGCTACAAAATTCAAAATCACAAACTGTAATATTCAGAAACTATGAGCAAATAATATGAAGAAGTGGCAAACAGAAGATATACTGTATAGTGTCTGAATATGCTAAATCAAAATTTTACAAAATAGGTTAAGATGACTTCGGAAGTATTGTAATACACTCACATATATTTGGAACACATCAAATAAATACAGGACGTTTACAGAGAGTAAATACCCCAGTAGTCCATAACCCTTTAACTTTCCTTTTACTACGAAGGCCTCAACATTATAATGTATTTTACATTTTCGTTATTTCAGAAATTTATTTATTGACTTTTCTACATCTTCAAATATGTGTTGTATCTTGTAATCAATATAAGTTCATGGCTTAATTGGTAGTATTTTCTTTAGCAATACAAACCATAAAACTCTATTCTAGGACAATGAATTTTGGCATTTTAAAAATATTCATTTGAAATGTTTTTATGCTTGGACTGTCTTATTTTTTATTAGGTATTTACTTATAAATAAAGAAAATTGTATTCATTTTCTAAACAATGTATGAGAACTACATACATGTTCAGATGCTGAAACTTATGGAGCTGCCATACAGTGATGCCAGGATGGTAGCTGCAAACTGTGCACATGATCTTGTGTAATAAAAATATACATTTTCATTTGAAAATAAACACATTTTTTCTCAGCAAAAAACAATAACTTGTGACTTGCAATCTAGTGTCTTTTGGCAGAATATATGTTCTAACATATTTATATTTACATAGCAACTTGTGTACATATGGGAATATAATTCATTTCTATGTTAAGGCAGTTTTACTATAAAATAATTTTCTACAAACAAGGTGAATTTTAAAAATGAACAAATAGTATCTTTAACAAACTAAAATGCATGACCACTCAGTTTTTAAAGGCTTAATTTATAAAAAGAGGAAGTTAATTTAGATAATATTTTCCCTATTTTTTTCAGTTGTGATAGATTACAATACAAAATACCTGCAATATGGAATTACTTCCACCTTACCAAGAGCTACTTCGTGGATTTCATGAAGGGTAAGTCTATTCACTGAACAGCTCTCAAGAGCACAATTACACAAAGGTAAGTTTGAAAAAGATAAAAAGTACCTTGATAACGTTAAGTGCATAATTATAAAACCTGAACCCTAGGGTCCATACGCACTAAGTAATTCTGTAGAAACGCGTGTATGTTTTCAGCCTGGGCTTCCGGACAGCTTGCTTTTAGGTAAAAAAAGAAAAATCAACAAATAAACGGATGGGTGACATAATTTCAGTTAGCAATGAACGCTATGAGAAAACTGCATTGTAGCTCAAGAGATGACAGAAAAAGGCAATTTTATGTTTCATGATCATGTCTATGTGGAGGAGATGTTCAATCTAGAACATGAAAAGAGCTCATGGAAAGCTTTCCAAATACATCGAGAAAAAGGAGAGTTTGAGATGTGAATATCTGGAGAATTTTAGAAATAAAATCAATTTATCTGAAACAAAGGCTCATGGAAAATGTCTTTCCACTGTCAGAAACCTCTCTCCCTCTCTCTCTCTCTCTCTCTCTCTCTCTCTCTCTCTCTCTCTCTCTCTCTCTCTCTTTCTTTCTGTCTCTGTCTTTCTCTCTCTCTCTCTCCCTTCTCCCTCCTTCTCTCCCTCCCTCCCTCTCTCTCTCTCTCTTTCTTTCTTTCTCTCTCTCTCTCTCTCTCTCTCTCTCTCTCTTTCTTTCTTTCTTTCTTCCTCTCTCTCTATCTCTTCTATCTCTCTTTCTCTCTCTCATTTCCTTAATTTTACACTCCAGATTTTATTCCCCACCTGGTCTACCCACCAACTGTTCCATATCCCATACCTATTCCTAGTACCTTGTCTCCAAGAGGATGTCTCCAACTCCCTATCCCTATCCTACCAGATCTCCCCACTCCCTGGGCCCCTAAGTCTCACAATGGTTAGGTACATCTTTGTGGAAAAGTGTATAAATACCCAGGGTTTCCTTTCAATAAAGAGGGAGACTTGATCCGACTCTGTCTTGTCTCCATTTTTCGTGTCTCTTGCCCCTCCATCCCTACTCTCTCTCTTGCTAGACCCTGACCCTCGGACCGGAGCAGTAGAATGTCCAGTACAATACTTCATTAACTGAAACATTTCTTAGTAGCCTGTTAGTTATATCTACAGTTCTAAAAATGTATTTGCCATGTTAAATTAAATTATTATAAATATATTCCATTTATTTGTGCATATAAATAAATTATTCAAAACTATATACATAGATGAGTGTTCACTAATATTTGTAAAACTGCAATATCTAAATTATTGTCATATGACTATAGGAAAAATCCATCATAAATCCAACAGAATTTTCAGAGCACAATAAATATGTTAGAAAATCAATTTTCATGCTTTCATTATGAATGACTAGGTCTCTTCAGAATATCAATATCTTGTTAAAAGATTATTTATTTTTCATGTTGTTGCTAAGTAAAATAACTGGAGGTCAATTAAATATATGAGTTCATTGAGTAATCATCAAATATGGTAATGATTACTAAAAGTTGGACGGACATAGCATTGTTGATTTGTAAATGTTATATTCTAAACTTTTAAAAGTATAATTACTACATTTCAATTTTTACCATTTAAATTATATAATTGTATTTTTCTATTACATTGTTTCTACTGGAAGGATAATTTGAAAGATTTTTGACATATCATTATAGCAACAGAAATATGATTATATTTAGATTGTCTTAACCATTACCAAAGTATAAATACAATTATATTCACTAGCATGAATAGTTGAAAAAATAATAAAATAAATGATGTATTACCCAATTTCATAATTTTGGATCAAGTACTGAAAAGCTGGAAGCCAAGAAAAGGATTTGACATTTAGTCTCAAAGACAACCTTTAAATTTTTTTCTAAGAGGAAAGATTACTGTGGAATTAGAAAGTAGACTTAAAAATCCCCAATTTAATTTTTAATCTGATTTAATTTATTATCTATTCATATTTATGACTTTTCCATTTTATTGTTATAAAAAGGGATGTATAGCTCTCACAGAAAGAGTTAAAAGGAAATGACTAGATAGTGTAATATTGTATAGTAATTGAAAATTCTGAAGTGATACAAGAGAATGAGGCTTTAAGAAGTAACACTGACTAAACCTGATTGTCCCATGGTCTGAATAACCAGAATGAGAAAACTGAGATGAGAAAAAGACTAGTGGAAATGCATACAATAAAAATGAAATACACAGGACATCACCGCAGAAATCAAACCTATAATAAACACATATTCTTTGTAATGCAAGCTTTGCCATTCAGATATCAAAAGCCTTTATACCAATGGGAAGTTGTTTGAATGAGATGAAAGTAATTCCCAAATAGAGAGTGTTGTTCGATTGAAATTTTTATATGTCCCTTTGATTCCTCTCACAAAAGTAATGTGGTTCAGAACAACATCAAATTCCCCTTCCACCTCAGGCTATGCCTAAAGAGTAGAAAAACAGGTTGCAAATCATGTCACAGAGGTACACAGAGCAAGTGTCCACTCAACATCTCCAGTTGATTTTGTTTAATCTGATGCTGGTAACAGCAGCAAACAACAATACAGTGGGCATGGAAAAAGAATGTTAAAGCAATTCAAACAAAATAAAGACTACTTCAGGATTGCAGATAAAAGGCAAGTTCCAGAGAGTGTGCACATTAATTGGCTTGATCACAGTACTGATGAATGTGCTACAGGGATTGCTCTTTGCTTCCTTTTCACAATGAGTGACGAGTAGCAAGAACATCAGTTTTGATTCTCATTCTTTCTGACGGATGGGTCTTCTGGGAGACTATTACTGGGATTCACTAAGGCAAAATATTAAGCGTAGTATTTCACTTCACAGCCTAGCTAATGAACTGATGGTAACAAGTGGATGGGACCTAAATAATGGACACATGAGAAAAGTAAATATATTTTCGTTCATAAACATATATTACAATGCACACCTATTTTCTGTGGAAGTAAATGTTGTATACATGTACACATGGACACATGCACACACCCCCACCCCCACCACCACTACCACCCTCACCCCCACTAATTTTGCTGGAATAAAACAAAGGAGAGTGGTCTGAGAAGCATTCAGCATGCTTACCATTTAAACAGGAAAGAATACACACTGGAGAATTATAAGGTGTAGAAAGAAGAGAGTATTTTATGTAATGCATAATTTCTAATTGCCTAACTACTAGAATTGAGTCTTTATGAAGTAATCAGGACTTAGCATGATTTTTTTCAGCATGATATCATACACCAATGCTTATTTGAATCTCAGAAAAATAGCATGTCACATTAACCTGTACTTAATGTGAATAGAAAGTAAAAGCTAATTTAAATTCAAATTTTGATAAACAATGTAACATTTTTATATTAAGGCCTGACATTATTACTAACGTTATAATGTACTTACAATCAGGAGCCCAGCATGGCTGCCAAGCAAGAGGCCAAACAAGGAGCTGACTGAGACAGAGGCAGATATTTATGCCCAATCAATGGACAGTAGCTGAGGACCCCTGTGGTTGAATTAGGGACAGGCTGGGAGAAGCCAAGGAACAGGACAACACCATAGGAACACCAGCAGTCTCAACTAATCCAGATTCCTGAAATCTCTCAGACACAGAGCCACCAGACAGGCAGCATACACTAGATGGTTTTGAGGCCATTGATACATATACAGCAGAGGACTGTCAGGTCTGGCCTTGATGAGAGAAGATGTACCTAATCCTTGAGAAACTTGAGGCCCCAGGAAATATAGAGTCTTGATGTGGGTGTGGGAACATCCTCTTGGGCACCAGGGAGAAGCAATAGGATGAGGAACTGTTGGAGGATAGAATGAGAGGGAGATAATGACTGGGCTGTAAAAAATTAAAGATAAATTCAATATAATGTGCTAGATATAATTATTTAATGTCAAACTAAGGTATGATTTTATGCTTAATATGCTCATTTTTGCTGCTCCTCTCAAATGTTCCTTAAGCATATGATATTACTGAGGACTTTTCAGAACATCTACACGTTATTGAGTTTTACAGGCAAATGGATGGAACTAGAAAATAACATCCTCAATGAGGTAACTCAAACCCAAAAGGACATGCATGGTATGTGCTCACTAACGAATGGATATTAGCCAAAAACGTACAGAATACCCAGGAAACAACCCACAGAACTCAAGAAGGTCAACAAGCTGAAGTGTCCAAGTGATGATGCCTAAATCCCATTTAAGAGGGAGAAGAAAGCAATAACAGGAGAGGGGAGATGGAGGGACCTGGATGTGAAAAGGTACAGGAAGGAAAAAAGGGGAACATGATCAGGTATTGGGGTGAACAGGGACAGCAGAAAGAATGGAAACAGGCAACCTCAGGAGGTAGGAATTGGGGAGACCCTCTAGGATGTACCAGAGACTTGGGAAGTAAGAGATTCTCAGGACTCAAGGGAAGGGACCTTAGATGAAATGCCCTAGAGTGGGGAGAGGGAACTTGCTGAGTCTACCTCCAGTAGAAAGACTTGGCATCAATTGGAGGGATGCAGTTGCCATCCCACAGTCAAAAACTCTGACCCAGAATGGTTCCAGTCTGAAAGAACCGCAGGGTCAAAAAGAGAGAAGAGCCTGGGGGAAAGCAGGTCCAGTGTCAGGCCCAATTTGGGATCCAGCTCAAGGAGAGGTCCCAAGGTCTGACACTATTACTGGTGCTATAGTGTGCTTATAGACAGGATCCTAGCATGACTGCCCTCCAAAAGGTCCATCAAGCAGCCAAAAGAGTCAGATGCAGAGATTTATACCCAACCAATACACAGAAGCTGATGGCCCTTGTGACTGAATTCGGGAAAAGCTGAAAGAAGCTAAAGAGTGCGACACTGTAGGAGGATCAGCACTCTCTACTAATCTGGACCCCTACAATTGCTCGGATATTGAGCTACTAACCAGGCATTATACACGAGTTGATATGAGACCCCCAACAAATAAACAGCAGAGGAATGCAGGGGAACGCAGCTGAAGGCACTTTGCCACATGCCTTCTAGCGTGGATACCACGTGGGCCTTGCAGCAGGGGGCACTAAACAAAGATGTTTATCAGAGTGTGCTCAGCTGTTGTGAGCTGTGGAAAACAAGTCTCTTGTCAGAGTTTATAGCTGGAGATGGCTGCAAAAATGATAGCCGCTTTCTGCTAGGAGTTGGCTCCCAACAAAGTATATATGATTGTACCTGAAAATATTTATGATAATTTTTTAAAGATTAGAAATATAAGTAACTAATCAGTGTGCCTTGTAACATGCTGATACATAAAAACATCCATGGTGGTTTGAGTGATAAATGTCCCTCAAAGTCTCACATGAGTGAACACTGGTCTGTTGTTTGGGACACTGTTTGCCGAGATGGAGACTTGGTGGAGGTATACATCTCTGTATCTGAGCTTATATCTCCCTTTACATCCAGGTCACTTCTGTACTCTATATTTTCAAATAAAAATGTGATCTCTCGGCTTCCTGATACAGTTGTCTGCTGACTTGGATTGCTTATGATTACTGATTAATTTTTCCTTTGGAACTAAGTCAAAATAAGCTATTTCTTCTATAAGTTGCATTGACTGTGGTATTTTATTAGAGCAACAAATAATTAATTGGTACTATATCATTATTTTTTTCCTATGAGGCAATTAAAAAAAGGACTGCACTGCCAAAGCAACCATCAGAATAACAGATATGAAAAAGCCTGAGTTGGAAATTTACAGGAAGGCAACAATATACACTGAAGAAGAGACAACACCTTCAAAATGGGTGCTGATCAAACTGAAGAACTACATGTATAAGAAATTCAAATGTAAGTAAATAAAATCTTGAATAAAAAATGTCTCTAGCTGAAACTTCAGCTAAAATTAGACAATAAATCTTGTTGGTCGTGGAATCCTTAGGATCCATAGTGACATTCTAAAAAAAAAAAAAAAAAAAAAAAACTGGATTTTGCTCTTTTTATCTCAACCTGCAAAACCCAAATGATTCTAGATGAACCAAAGGTCTCAAGATACAAACAGATACCTTCAATCTGATAGTGGGAGAACTAGGAAATAAGATTAAACTCGGTATAGAAAAAAAATCCATTTTGAACAGTACTCCAATATTACAGATATCAAGACCAATAATCAATAAATTGGACTGCATGAAACTATAAGTTTTATGTACTGTAAAAGATACCATGATTTAACTGAAGAGGCATCTAGAAACAAATAGAGAAAATAATCTTTAGAATCTGTACATCTAATGGAAGATTTATATCTAGAATACAAAAAGAAAAATGAAAGAAAAAAAGAAAAAAATCATAAAGAAAACCAACCCAATTCAAATGGGGCATGGAACTAAACTAAATACTTTAACAACCTTATCCAAGAAGAAAATAAGTGAAAATTAAAATTACTTTGATATTTCAACTTATACCAGTGTTTTAATTTATATTTGTAAACTTTTATATTTATGTAACAAAACACTACAATGTAAATTATAAAAGAAACCATTTAATTTTACTTATGATTTCAGAAGTTGTGAATACATGATTTTGGATACAAAAACAACTGGGAATCATAAGGTGAGGCTAGGATGGGGCAAGCACTGGGAGCCTTTCAAAACCTCTAAACTCACCTCTAGTGATTTAGTTCCTCCAACAACCTCCAAGACTCTTAATCCTCCCTGATCAATTATACCAGTGGGAACCAAATACTGATATATATATATATATATATATATATATATATATATATATATATATATGAATGACTACTCTATATGTGTCATTCTCTCCAGATAAATTTGTACTCATATAATAATGCAAAATGCCTTCATTTCAACTTCAAAAGTCCCCATAGTCTTTTAGTCTCAACACCGTTTATAGGTACAAAGTTTGTTCTGAGATCCAAGACAATAACTTAATCATATCTTCTACTACCAAAAAGCAAATTATATACTTCCAACAAGTAGAAGCACAGCACAGGATATTCCAAAGAGACGGAATGGAGGAACAGCACAGGATATTCCAAAGAGACGGAATGGAAGAATAGTGAGGAAATACTGGATTATAAAGCAAGACAAAAATATAGCATGGCAAATGCCAAGTCCAATAGCTCAGTTATGTAAGAAGCGTTAAATGGCTTGGCTTTCCACCACTAATTAGTTCTCTCTCTTTGGATACTCACTGTCCTTTTTAATGAAGATCTCCTTGGTAGGTATCCTACAGCTCTGTTATGTTTAACATCTAGGAACCTTGAATGAAATCCACCCTTCACCTTCACATATTAGTGAAACAGCTAACCTAGACCTCCATGCTGTGATTTTACTGCCACATGTGTGGCCACAATGGTCCTCCTTAACATTGGAGGAAGACTTTACAACTTTTGTACTCATGTGACTTTCATGACAGTAAGAACAGAACTATATGGATAATACTATAAAGATTGACTATCACCTTATTATCAACCCCAGCATCCCTGGATCAAGTTGTAGCAACATTTCAACAATTAATTATTTAATTAATAGATTTACTTATTTGTTTGTTTGTTTAGTTTATTATGTTTGTTGCATTCTCAGAGCAGAAAATTTCTCACACATTTTAGTTTTAGAAGTTACAGGTTTCTCTGTGTGGGATCTTGCCATGATTATACCCCTCTCTTTATACTATCATAGATCAGACCTTAATTTATCTCGTCTCTTTGTAGCATAAACTGTAGCTCAAACATTAAATTAAATTTCTTGACATTTTTTTTCTCTTTATGTTTTGTATTTCTTTGTTATTTTCATTTTATTTTTTCTTTTATTGGATATTTTCTTTATTTACATTTCAAATGCTATCCCCTCTCCAAGTCTTCCTTCCCAAACCCCCTATCCTATTCCCCCACCCCCTGATTCTATAAAGGTACTCTAAAAACCACCTACCCACTCCCACCAGGTGGGGCAGCCTCTGGATGCCTTTCCTTCAGTCTCTGCTTCACACTTTATCTCCATATATCCTCCCGTGAGTATTTTGTTCCCCCTTCTAAGAAACACTGAAGCATCCACACTTTGATCTTCCTTCTTCTTGAGCTTCATGTGGTCTGTGAATTGTATCTTGGGTATTCTGAGCTTTTGAGCTAATATCCACTTATCAATGAATACATATCATGTGTGTTATTTTGTGACTTGGTTACCTCATTCAGGATGATATTTTCTAATTCAATCCATTTGCCTAAGGATTTCATGAAGTCATTGTTATTAATAGCTGACTTTATGTAAAAGTTTATGAAATAAAATAGCTGGAGTGATACTACTCCATTGTGTAAATGTACCATATTATCTGTATCCATTCATTTGTTGAAGGACATATGGGTTCTTCCCACCTTCTGGTTATTATAAAAATGGCTGCTATGAACATAGTAGACCATGTGTCCTTATTACACATTGGATTATCTTCTGGGTATATGCCCAGGAGTAGTATAGCTGAGTCCTCAGTTAGGACTGTGTCCAATTTTCTGAAGAACTGCCAGATTGATTTCGAGAGTAGTTGTACCAGCTTGCAATCCACCAGCAATGGAGAAGTGTTCCTTTTTCTCCACATCCTTGCCAGCATCTGGTGTTGCCTGAGTTTTTGATCTTAGTCATTCTGACTAGTGTGAGGTCTAATCTCAGGGTCATTTTTATTTGCTTTTCCTGATGACTAAGGATGTTGAATATTTCTTTAAGTGTTTCTTGGCCATTCAAATTTCCTCATATGAAAATTCTCTGTTTAGCACTCTTCCCCATTTTTAATAGGGTTATTTAGTTCTCTGGAGTCTAACTTCTTGAATTCTTTGATTATATTAGGTATTAGTCCTCTGTTGTATGTTGGATTGGTAAAACCCTTTTTCTAACCTGTTGATTGTCATTTTGTCCTATTGACAGTGCATCCTTTGCCTTAGAGAAGCTTTGCAATTTTATGAGTTCCCATTTGTTGATTCTTGATCTTACCACATAAGCCATTGGTGTTCTGTTCAGGAAAATTTCCCCTGTGCCCATGTATTCGAGGATTTTCTCTACTTTCTCTTCCATTAGATTCAGATGCCATCTTGCCGAAATCGATCTAAAGATTCAATGCAACCCTCATCAACATTCCAACTAAATTCTTCATAGAGTTCGAAAGAGCAATTTTCAAATTCATTTGGAATATCAAAAAACCCAGCATAGAGAAAACTATTCTCAACAATAAAAGAACTTCTTGGGGAATCACCATCCCTGACCTCAAGCTGTAGTCCAGAGTAATAGTGATAAAATCTACATGCTATTAGAATAGTAACAAGCAAGTAGATCAATGGAATAGAATTGAAGACCCAAAAGTGTACCCACACACATATAGTTACTTTATCTTCCACAAAGGAGGTAAAACTGTCCTGTGGAAATAAGACAGCATTTTCAACAAATGGTGCTGGTTTAACTGGAGGTCAATGTGGAGAAGAATGCAAATTGATCTCTTTTTTGTGTTGTTGTTTGGTCTTGTTTCAGTAGTTTTGTTGGGAGGTTGTTTTCTGTGAGATACACTAGAGGTTGGGATAGGGTTCACATTCACTTTCAAGGTAAGGGTTTCCCACCACTAAAGGAAAAGGCATGGGGAGGGCACACTGGGGTTTGGATCCACTTTCCTACCTCCTTCTGCTTTGCTCACATTACTTTTTCTCAGTGAACACAACACAAAAGAGATTCAAAACAGATCGACCTCCAGAGGGGGGTCACACCTAAACCTTCTCCCACCTCAGGCTATACCAGCACTGGGAGAGGCCAGGATAGCTCACTGTACAGCCCTAGGCTGCACAGAAAGGCTGAGGGCTCAGACAGGTACTGAAAAGTTAATAAATTAGAATACATTATAAGGAGGAGAAGGAGGAGTAGGAGTAGGAAGAGGAGGAGGAGGAGGAGGAGAAGGAGGAAGAGTAGGAGGAGGAGGAATGCAATTCTGTGCTGGGAGGATCCCTTCTCTCCAACACATAAGAGTTGGGGGAGGAGATAAGGTATCTCCAAAGGCCACTACATTTGGGACTAAGAGCAGTGGGGATAGAGTCAGCTTTTCCTCCATTCCTTCCCAAACAGCAAAATTGGGCAGGTGCACGCGTGCAAACACACACACACACACATACACACACACACACAAAGTCCTCTTTCTGTAGAACAAGAACAGACCAAGAAAGAGGATATTATCCAACTCCCATCTCCCAAACCATCACTAAGGTTAAGGATATAATCAGTGAATCAAATCAATAAGGTGGGTGATTGGAATGTGGTGGGGAAAGCAGAAGATACTGGAAACAGGAATACCCAGCCATACCATCTCCCCTGCCCTAGAGAAGGACACATAAGTAGGAGAGAGGGGAACAGGGGCTGGAGGTGGGGAGTGGCCAATCACTGATCAGCTTCTCCAAAAACATCATTCTGTTTGTGCTTCTTGTTCTCAAAATTGAAGGCAGAACCAACCATGTGTTTTTAGATATCTTTGATGTCATTGCACTTTGTCTCACAGTGTATGGTAGCATCATAAGAACAGGAACAGAACACCTGACTCTCTGAACCATCATCATAATGAGATTATATCTCATATAAATCACTGATAGCCACAAACTTCTGGTCAATGGGTTCTAACAGTTCCAATGCAGGTTCAACTTCCTTTTCTGGTTCTGCAGTCTCTACAGTGGTGCTGGCAATGGTGATGTGTTTGCCCTGTGAGGCCATGTTCTGTGCATAGGAGATCATGCTCACATAGATGTCTGCCTTCCTGTTGACCTGGTTCTGAGGGATAATAATTTGGCAGGAATTGGCATCATTGGTATTCTTGATGAGGTGGCTGAGGATAAAGATGATTCGAATAACCTGACCACCCTTTTACACATGGTCTGGGATGTAACTGGGGTCACAGATCAGCTGCTTGAAGTGGGCCACTTCTCCCTCAGATTTTACACCCACCACCTTGCCATACTCCATGATGATGTCATCCACTGGTTTGTTCACCGTGTATGTTCCCCCATAGATGGCACTCAATCTGGCAAAGCCCTGGGGCAGCTCACCCAGACCATACAGTGGGTATAAATATGGGCTCTTGCCATACCAGGCCAGGGACTCGATGTACAACTTGATGCAGTTAATAGTCTCAAGACATGGCTGATCCAGGTAGTCATCAGTGCTGTAGAGCGCCAAAGCATGGCCAGTGAAATCAATGACATTTTGACCCAGGTCAAACTTCCGGTAGACATCACGCATGCTGGTGGTCTGAGGGTCAACACCCTCAAAGGTTTTGGGGTCATTCTTATCAAAGTTTGCCACAAACACCAAAAATTTTTGGAAGCGTCGTTTTTCAAACATGCCCATCAGATTAGAAGCCAAGGCCTCAGTCTTAGCGGATGACACTTTGTAGACCTTTCCCTCCTTGTATACAAAGCTGCTCTCTACCACCTTGAAATCCAGATAACGAGTCACTTCTGTATATAGTAGCATCTTTACCAGCTGGCCATTGGGGGATCATGTCAACATTCCAGTCTCGGCCCTGGCCCATTGATTCAAAGGGCCCTTCCAGCAATTGAAAGAGCATATATAGCTCCTCCAGGTGTGTGATGGAAGAGCTCTCACCTCCATAGTAGGGGTTTCGTTCCATGTGCAATACCTTCTTTCCATTCACAGACATGATACCAGACAGGATGCACTCAATAAGACCTGTCCCCAGCACAGTCACATCGTATTCCTCTTCCATGGTCAGGCCTTGGTATCAGCATCCCCTCTGCTTCTCCTCCTCCTCCACCACAGCAGCTGCTACTACCTCTACTGTTGCTGATGCGGGTGCCGCTGCTGCTGTTGCTGCTGCCGCACTGAACTAAAGATGGCGTCTGTCGGTCGTCTCCCGATCCCTATGCAGCATCAATGAGTACCTCTCCCTCCTCTGACACCACCACACACACCATTTCCTTGCTTATTTTCTGGGAGGGCTTCTAGCACCTGGGTCCCAGCACCATGACGACTGCAGGAGTTAACCTGATCTCTTCTTATCTCCTTGTACAAAGTTCAAATCCAAATGGATCAAGGACTTTCACATGAAGTTTTGTATTTCTTTTGGACCCATTCACTCTTTTACATTATAGACATGTATAGTAATGATTACTAGTAACTCCATGACAGAGTGACTATTGACTTGTCTTAAAGTCTACTATGCTAAGATCTGCAAATCTTACATATTCCTACTAAAATCAGTTTTATAAACTCTGTTACATCAGTATCCCACTCACTGGTACTAAATCTGTATTAATTATTTCACTATTGCTATGATAAAATATCTCTACTGGAGTAAGTTATAACAGAAGGAGTTTAATTTCATTCATAGATTCAGACAGAATTCATGTTGGTGGAGCTTAACAACAGCTGAAGTAACACACCTTGATCTACATTCATAATGCAGATAAAGGGAAAGTTTTAGAAATCTTAGGAGAATTTTAAACCTCAAAGTCCACCCCTAGTGACACAACTCCCAGCCCACACTGCTGCACCGGTTCACAGGTCAGCCAACAGGGTCTAGCAAGAGAGAAAGTGAGGAAAGAGAAGTGAAGAATGGAAACAAGACAGAGCGTCTGATCAAGTCTTGTTTGAAATCCTGGGTATTTATATGCTTTTCCACGTGCCTTGCAGCCGTGGATAGCACGTGTGCCTTGCAGCTGAGAGCACTAAACAGCAAAACAAGATATGTGAGAAAAACAAGATGTTTATCAGAGTGTGCTCAGCTGTTGTGGGCTGTTGAAAACAAGTCTCTTGTCAGGGTATATGGCTCGAGATGGCTGCAAAGATGATAGCCGCTTTCTGCTAGGAGTTGGCTCCCAACAATCTTACACTAGAGATATCTGCTTATTTATGATTTTTGCTAGTGTATCCAGAGAATCAGGAGATGAAAAAATGCTTTATGTCTAGGACTGATGAACAGATAATAAAACATGACATATTTATAGTGTAAACTACAATTTAGCTAAAAAATAAAATTACATAATTTACAGGTTAATAGCAGAAGTTTGAAACAGTTGTTCAAAATGAGATAACCTGGAACTAGAAAGACAAATGTTGGGTCATTTCTTCTTTTTCCGGTATTTAAAACTTTTTAATTGGATATTTTATTTATTTACATTTCAGATGTCATCCCCTTTCCCCATTTCCCCTCCCTAGAAACCCCCTATCCCATCCCCCCTCCTCCTTTTTGCTTTTATACCACTTTATTTTTTAATTGGATGTTTTATTTACATTTCATATGTTGTCCCCTTATCCCACCCCCCACCCACCCAGGAACCCCCTATCCCCTCACCCCTCCTCCTTCTCTGTGGATGTAACCACTACCTATCCCCCCACTCCCACCTCCCCACCCTCAAATTCCCACCCCCTGGGGCATCCAGCATTCATGAGGTCAAGGATCTCTTCTTCCACCTATGCCCAGCAGGGCCCTCTGCTCTTATGTATACAGCTGAAGACCTGTATCCCTCCCTAAGTGCTCCCAGGCTGGTGGTTTAGACCCTGGGAGCTGTGGTTGGTTGGTATTGTTGCTCTCCTCATGGGGCCACAAACCCTTTCAGCTCCAATGATCTTCACTCTAACTCCTCCATTGGGAACCCCATGATCAGCTCAATGGCTAGTTGTGAGCATCTGCCTCTCAATATGTCAGACTCTTGCAGACCTCTGAGGAGACGTCTATATCAGGCTCTTACCAGCATGCACTTCCTGACTTCCACATCAGCATCTACCTTTGGTGACTGCACATGGGATGGATACTCAGGTGGAATGGTCTTCAGACGGTCCCTCCTTCAGTTTCTGTCCCTCACTTTGTCTCCATATTTGCTCCCTTGAGTATTTTGTTGCTCCTTCTAAGAAGGACCGAAACACCACCACTTGGTCTTCCTTTTTTATGAGCTTCATGTGGCCTGTGAGTTGAATCTTGGGGATTTCAAGGTTCTGGGCTAATATCCAATAATCAGTGAGTGAATACCATGTGTGTTCTTTTGTGATTGGCTTACTTCACTCAGGATGATAATTTCTAGTAACATCCATTTACTTAGGAAACTCTCGAATTCATTGTTTTTAATAGATGAGTAATACTCCATTGTGTAAATATACCACATTTTTTGATTCCATTCCTCAGTTGAAGGACATCTGGGTTCTTTCCAGGTCCTGGTTATTATAAATAAGGCTGCTATGAACATAGTTGAGCATATGTCCTTGTTATATGTTCGAGCATCTTCTGGGTATATGCCTAGGAGTGGTATAGCTGGATCCTCAGGTCTAATTTTCTGAGGAACCGCCAGACTAATTTCCAAACTGGTTGCAACATCTTGCAGTCTCATCAACAATGGCTCAGGATTCATTATCTCCACAGGAGCAGACCCACTCTGTGTCTTCCCCAGCCCAAAGGACCAGGCAGGGGTGGAAGGGAAGTGGAATTCTGGAGGGGTGGGGTTTGGGTAGCTGGTGGGTCCTGAATGTCCCTGGCTCCCAGATGTAACTCTGGGGCTTAGGGAGTGAGATGGAGTTCTTACCGGTTGCTCTGAGTGCAGTGGCTCCTCTAGGATGGCTCAGGATTCAGTATCTCCACAGGAGCAGACCAACTCTGTCTGCCCCAGCCCAAAGGACCAGGCAGGAGCAGAAGGACTATACCATTGTAATTACATGCAAGTATTAAGGTCAGTTCTAGGTTGAGGCACATAGCAATACAATAGATGCAAATAGTCAAGGAACAAGCAAGAAAATAGACACAAATAGTCAAGGAACAAGCAAGACAATAAACAATCTTCGGTGAACATTCCCATGATCGATGTTTCTAGTGGCTTATCAGGATGACCAAATTATCTGACCCAACTTCTCTGTCCTAGCCCAAAGTCATTTTCATGTCTGAAGCCTACTTCCTTGTTCTAGCCTAAAATTTAGATTCCTGCCTGAAACTACTTCTTTGTTCTAGCCTAATGTCTGACTCCTGCCAGAAGGCCACTTCCTTGTCCTTGGCCCTTGTCAGGTTCTTGCCAAACAACCTTAAAAGCTCTCCACATCTCCCCATTTTTTATTTCATAAACAAGACTGAGCCTGTCTTAGGTCTTTATATCAAGAATGCCTTCCTTACTGGTTGTAGAATATGCATTATCAAAAGCAATGAACTTGTTTGTCATTTCTTTCATTTGTAGTTATTGCCTATGAATCTTCAGCTATGTGAGTTGCAAGAAATACCAAGGAATAAAGGACATTGGTAGAGGAGCTCCTAGGGGAAGGAAGATATAAAGCAGTAATATCTGATGCTGGAGAGGTTGCTCAGTAGTTAAGAATATTTGTTATTCTTTCAATGAGCAAGGGCTTTGTTAGTAGTGGCCATAAGTTGTCTGTTGATCCAGGGTCTTATTGACCACACCACAAACTGAGCATATATATGGGATACAAACATGTTTACTAAATTTGTATGCAGACAAAATACTTGTATACAAAATAAAATTAATAAATCTGAAAAATTATAATGTATGCAGTGATATAAATGTTAAACAGAACAAATGAAATAGGTAGGATAAAATTGTGGTAGTAGAGAGCTGGCAAAGATAGAGGCAAAATGATGTATACAGATAAAATTAAAGATCTACAAATCATTGTTGAAGCTATGTACACACATGTGTGCACACACTCAGAGTAAGTGAAAGATGTTGAGATTGGGAGTTAAAATTGGTCTACACTAAACAAAATGATGTTGTTTCTATAGACATCGTGGACAAGTGAACATTCCAGAGAAAGTGAATATGTTAACTATTTTTGGACTTGCAGCAAATAAAGTGCCTCAGACACCCCTGGCATTACAAGCAATTTTCAATTCGATTTGTTACCCTCTAGAACTTGCCAAAAAAAAAAAAACCTTATTGCTGTAGACACTACATACATTAGTGACAGAACATGGAAATATCAAGCTGGTACAGACTTGAAATATATAGGCTAGCTTTCATGCTGCTGGAAGATATAATGCTCACTACGAAAGAAGAAAATATGCAATCATTTTATCCACCTGTGAAACTACCTAGCAAGAAAATTTTATTGGTGTAATAGTGGCATAAAGATAATAGGAATAACTGACCACTTTATTATTGAATAAGTTAAGAACCATATCTGTCATCATTCCTAGGACAAGAATCTATAATATGTCATAGGGCATAGGGGGAAAATACTAAAAAATAAATCTGCTAAATGAACATAGTACTAAATCCACTCATAAAAACAACCATTATATCCAAAAGTTAATGTCACTCCCAGACCTCAACAGAGAAATTTCTTTCTGCAATAAACATAAGCTAACACAGACTCCATAATGGTTCAGGTGCATAAAATAACTGATGGGTGAATGCTTAGCCCTCAATTAGACACCTAAATCACATTCCATCTTCCCTGGGAAAAGGGATCATTGAGGAAGAAGTGGAAAGACTATAAGATAAAATGTGGTAAATGAATATGAAGAAACAATTGCCTTTTGATATATCATGGATATTGAACATGAAACTTACAGTGATCATGATAGCATTTAGATGATCCACAAATACTCAAGCAGGACTCACCCCACCCTAACCATGCTAGGGTAGGTCCAAAAGTAATCTTCTTCTTGGCCATGAACTTACTAGCAACTGATGGTTTCTAGATGACAAGAAATTCTTTTCTTTCTTCTTTTTCTTCTTTAAAAGTGTTGCCTCTGTTAAGTGGACCATGTTTGAGTGGAAGAACATACATTCAATAATATATTGGCAGCACAAACTAAATCCATTTGATGAAAATACAAAAAAATCCAAGAAATTCAAACAAAAACAATTAAATTCAATGATCACAAATAAAAAGAAAGCATTAAAATAAAATGGTTTATTGATGGAAAGAATTATTTCAGAGCGAGAAAGTGATGGTTTGAAAGAGTATAAATGGTGATGAAAATAATTACAAATTTTTATTTTAAGGTATCAAATTGTGAAACAAAAATAAAATAAAAATGCAATATCTTTCAAATAGTCTTTAATCCTCTTCAAAAAGATTATTCATTTCTTTTTAATAATTAATTGGTGTCTTTACTTCCTTTTTCTAATAATATAAAAGTTTCAACATTGTGTACATATTAGTTATCTGTTAGTGTTTATGATTGACAGAGAAAATTCTACGTACTCTACTTCCCCAAAATTGTTATTCAACTGAGAAAAGTACAGTGGCTCAAAAGATGTTACTTTTGCTTGCCTTTCTATAACATGAAGGTGAGTGTAGCCTCTCAAGAAAGCTCTGATCTTACTAAAAATATACACATCTCAACAAAATCCATCATCTTCTAACTCTTACAATCTTTCTTCTTCCTCTTCTACATTGATCCTGAGCTTTAGTTGAGGGAGTTGTTTTGTAGATTCATGCTTTGGAACTGAACTCTACAACTCTAATTTTGATTAGTTGTGTTTTTATATAATGATCCCTTTCCCCTTTCTGTTTCTTCCATGAGGAGTGATGACTACACACACACACACACACACACACACACACACACAGAGAGAGAGAGAGAGAGAGAGAGAGAGAGAGAGAGAGAGAGAGAGACGTACGCATGTGTGTGTGTGTGTGTGTGTGTGTGTGTGTGTGTGTGTGTGTAAATCAAGGCAAAATACCAAAATACTTTGAATATAATTAGAGGTTATATTGGTTTAATTACTGTTTGCTACTAGTACTGGGTTACTGGCTATGTTGTGAATTCTGAGAATGGGTTCTTGTTTTATTGAGTGAGTCTTAAATACAATAATAAAGTTGCTGCTTATGGCTAAATATGTGACACTACTGAACCATTAGGCTTATAATATCATGATGGTTAATATTCTGGTTCACAGCTGTCATAGCTGGGATGAACTGCTAATCACTTTTCTTCTTTGAAAGCTAGTGTAAGGCCTTCAGGTACAATCTCTACAGAGTAGCCTTTTCAGTAACTTCCAGCTCAGGGGCCTCTGTGCTTTGTGTCTGAAGTTCATGATGTCTTCAGTAATAGTAACCTAGCTTCCACCAAGGGCAATAGCAATAGTTGTAATGCTCTTCAAAATCTGAATAACTATTCGTAGGAGAACTTCTCATGCCTAATGTTGTCATTTTATTTTGTTGAATGACCTTTTACACTCTAAAGAATAATTGTCATCTTAGATAGGAAATGTTCTTCTTTAATACCACATGTTTATATTTACACACAGACTTATATAAAAAATATTTAAGGTATTTATTTATAGTATTAAACTTTATGACTTTTTTTGGACAGCTTTACTATTACATTTACCATCCTTATTTTATATTTATTTTCTCCTGAATAAAGCCCAACTCATCTTTTTTCATTTCCCAGAGAATAGTGAGATATAAGTAATATGAATAATACTTTAAAATGTACATTGAGCTAAAATTTTATTAGAGTGTACTTTACTAGAAGATTACATACTGTTTGGAAACCTGGTTGCCAAGGTCAAAGTCTGACATTACATAGAAAGACACAGCTCAATATAAAATGAGACTCCCCTTTTCTTCAGAGCTTCTCCATCTCTGATCTTGTCTGAGAATCTAGAAACCCCATACACTCTACCTGTGAAATGCAACATGGCTTAATGAAATTACAGGTTCACCTTCCTTTCTCTCAATAAGAACCTGTCCAGCAAGCACCTAAAATTCCTGAAATCCCTCCCCATATGGTATTTTAGTATTTTAGCATTTGCCCATCCTTGATATTTCTGCCCCTTCCCAAAAATATATAAGCCTTGATTAACCTTGAATCACTTTGTTCTGTCTCCTTGAAGCTGATCTCAGACTGTTAGCATGACCATTGAATTCCTAGGCTGTATTAAGTTCTTTGTCTTTGGGAGCTAGTGGCCAATAACCTCAGGGAGAAGGGAAGACCACTGTGTACTTTTCATAAAAATAAAAGTCACTGAAATTATCTATCAGTAAAAAATTTTTCTATATTAACAATAGATCATATTCTAATGTATATTCATTTCAATATATAATAATATTATAAAATTAATTATGAACTTCAATCACAATAGCAATTACACACTCCTATTGTTTAGGTTCCCACTTTCCACCAAAAATACTGTGAATTTTATAATATACCAAGTATAACATCATATTTACTACTGTTTTAGAAGAAGAAAAAAATGGAGGGTCTTTTTTTCTTTTTCTTTTTACTTAATTTTTATTTTAATATATTTTTAATTAAAATAAAATTTCATCATTTCTCACCATTCCTTTTCTCCCTTTAGGCTTTCCCAGCTACTTTCCCTCTGTAATCTCCCATTCTTCCATGGTTATCCATCCTCAATTTGTACATATGTGTGTGTGTGTGTGTGTGTGTGTGTGTGTGTGTATGTGTGTATGTATAAATGTGTGTATGTATATATGTGTGTATGTAAATATGTATCTATATATGTGTGTATATATATATGTATAGATGTATAGGTATATAGATGTATGTATGTATAGATGTATGTATGTATATATGTGTGTCTGTGTACCTGTGCACCTGTGTATATATGTGTATGTATGTGCGTATGTATATATGTAATTATACTTTGACTGAAACACACATATATGTGTGTGTACATATATACATATATACACACACACATACATACACATATATACGATCTTCTGAGTTTCATTTTCTTCGTAGTATGTGTATGATTTCAAGAATGACCACTTTCCATTGGACAAACAAAAATGGCACAGAAAGACAACATTGTATGTTTTTCTCAGTGGCAGTTTCTTAGTTGAAGGTATATAACACAGAGTAACCACATATGGTAGAAAAGTATAAAGGGGATATAAGGAAAGGAGGTTAGGTTAGAAGAATACTAGAAGACTACAGGTGGTATGAAAGAGTAAATGAAGCATCAGAGAAGGTTCTGCATCTTTGGATAAAGGAGGGATGTTAGTACAGAAGGAGAAAGAAATACAAGGGACAAGTAATGCCAAGGATTTTTGAAAAAGCCTTAAGGAATTTTACTCTTCTGTACTTACAAATTTTTTACTTTTTTCCCATCTATATACCTTTACAATTTTATCGTATTTTTCTGTATATGTCTTCAATTTTGCTTTTTTTAATTGAATATTCTTCTTTATTTACATTTCTGTTTTCCTCTTTGAAAGTCTCTCTTTCAGAAACCCTGTATTCCATCCTCTATCCCCCTGCATCGATGAGGGTGCTCCCCCACTCACCCACACACCCACACCCTCCTTCCTGCCCTGGCATTCCCCTACACTGGAGCACTGAACAACTTCAGTCCCAAGGGCTGCTCCTCTTAGTGATGTCTACCGAGGCAATCCTCTGCCACATATGCGGCCAGAGTCATGGGTCCCTCCATGTGTACTCTTTGGTTGGTGGTCCAGTCTTCAGGAGTTCTGGGGGTCTGATTGGTTGACACTCTTGCTCCAATCATGAGGCTGCAAACCCTCTCAGCACCGTCAGTCCCTTCTCCAATTACTCCACCAGGTATCCTGCACTCAGTTCAATAGTTGGCTGTGAGCATCCTCCTTTTTGTATTTGTCAGGCTCTGGGAGAGCCTCTCAGGAGATAGCCATATCAGGTTCCTGTCAGCAAGCACTTCTCTGCATCTATAATTATAGCATCCATTTGATGACTGTGTCTGCAGTGGATCCCCAGATGGGGCGGTCTCTGGATGGCCTTTCCTTCAGTATCTTCTCTACATTTTTTTCACCATATTTCCTCCTGTGTGTATTTTGTTCCACATTCTAAGAAACGTTGAAGCACCCACACATTGGTCTTCCTTCTTCTTGGGCTTCATATGGTCTGTGAATTGAATCTTGGGTATTCCGAACTTTTGGGGTAATATCTATTTATCAGTGAGTTCATACCATGTATGTTCTTTTATCATTGAGTTACGTCACTCAGGATGATATTTTCAAGTTCTGTCCATTTGCCTGCGAATTACATGAACTCATCGTTTTTAATAGCTTTGTATTATTCCGTTGTATACATGTACCACATTTTCTGTATTCATTCATCTTTGAGGGACATCTGGATTGTTTCCAGCTTCTGACTATTATAAATATGGCTGCTATGAACAGAGTGGAGCATGTGTTTTTATTACATGTTGGGGCATCTTCTAGATATATGCTCAGGAGTGGTGTAACTGGGTTTTCAAGTAGTATTATGTCATAATTTTTAAAGGAATTCTTCTCAGTTTATTTATAAGAATACATATCAATTTCAAAATTTGCTACCAATGTGTCTGTGTTATAATGATTTACATTCGAAGTATAATAAGCCATACATAAGCAAAGTAAGCATTATTTTAGAAAAGATTAAGGAAACATTTTCTGATTTCTGCTTAGTATCTGAGATTTGGCCTTCTTTAATGTCATGTATCTAATTAGTTGCAACAAGGGCTGCCAAATTTAGGTCATTGCTTAGTGATGCATCAGTGAGCAAAAATTGCTGTTTAGTTGTGTCAGCTTTCCAAGTATACCACAAATGTAAAATGATCTGTTAATATATAGTCTTTTACCTGCTTCCATAATCATGAGGAGAGAGATGGGGGAAAGGGAGGTCTTATATATTTTTTCTTTATTTAACCAAGTTAGTTACCACCTTACAATATCATCAAATTTACTTTCATGTTAATCTTTAATAATCTCTTTCATTTTTATTAGTTTATTCTTTGCTGTCTGTCTGTTTGTTTGTTTTGTAATGAAGATGAACACATCCTACATTTTGGGAAGGTGCCCTATAATTGAACTATATATCTACAATTTCATTCTTTTTTAAAAAAAAATAGAGCAGACATGTCTCCTTTCTGTAATCATAACAGAGTATTGTTAATGTCAGGGATTGGTGCTTACCCATGTTTCATGTTGGGTCAGTTATTGTTTGGCCATTCCTTCAGTTCCTGCTCCAAATTGTCCCTGCATTTCTTTTAGACACAAGACAAATTTTGGTTGAAGGCCCCAAAGGAGATAGAAACCCCACAGGAGAAATAACCAGACATTGTAGGGAGATCAAGGATTCTTATAGAAGAGTTGGTGGAAGGATTGAAGGCCCCAAAGGAGATAGAAACCCCACAGGAGAAATAACAGATTCAACTATCCTGGATATCTGGGAGCTCTCAGAGACTGATCCATCAACCAAAGAACATACCAGTACTAGAATTAGGCCTCAGGCATATAGATAGCAGAAGTGCAGCTCAATTTCTATGTATTCCCCCCAAAACTCTCTCTAAACCTGTAACCTGATTGTGATATTCATCCTTGTTTGGACTTAGTGGGAGAGGATGTGCTTAATCTGGCAGAGACTTGATAAATCAGGTTGGAGTGATTCAAAGGAGGTCCCTCCTTCCTAAAGGCAAAAGGAAAGGGGGAATGAAGGGAAGATCTCTGTGGTATGGGACCCACAGTGGAGCAGTGATTAGGATGTAAATACATACATACATACATATATACATACATATATACATACATATAATCAACCAACCAAACAAAAAAACCCTAAAAATGTTAAATAAGAATTTGGATGCTATCCAGGTTGGTATTTCCAGTCTGTTACTAAGGAAACACTTGCACTTCTGGTAGTCCTGCTTCAGCCTCCCAAGAAATAGAATAAGAATATATTCATGTGGTGTTTGTTCAGAAAATCTAGTTCCTTTGTGGCCTGTTTCTTAGAAATTGAATGAATTAAATTAGAATTGAAATTGAATTAAATTTAAAGGTAATAGACTATTTTGATTGGTACAGGATGTTTGAATATAGGAATAACATCCAGTTGTGTTTTGTTATTACTTACTATTCTCTTTTGATATGGAACAGCAATTGTATTCACAAGAGAGAAAAATAATGTGAAGAGAAACAAAGAAAGTTGATCAAACTTAATTTTCTTTAAACGACAAAATATATTTAATTTATAACAAAATTAATGCTGTCAGAGACTAACCTTGGTATATGTATCAGAACACTAGGAAAGGTTCCTAGAAAGTATGACCATACCTACTGTAGGCTTCACCATGTAAACATGCAAATCTATGTCTAAGAAAAGGTAGCTAGATTGAGAATGATCATGACAGAGATGCATACTCAAAAACTACTATCTAGAGAAGTATTTACTCTGGGTCTTCATGAAGAGGCTCCTATCTAAGAGGGTTGTCATCTAAGTGATTCTAGATTCTGTCAAGTTGATAAGCAATACCATTCAACAAAAATATGTCTGATGACAACTTTATACTCATATAATTAAAAGTCATAAAAACATATTCATTGTCTCCATTCACTCATATTTATCATGTATGCAAGATACAGCCAGTCTCCAAATTCAAATGCTTCCTATTTTTAAAAATATATTCCAGTCTGAAACTCAAAATGAATCCCTACACATGATTTCCTTTAAAAAGAAAAATACATGCCACCAAATGTGGTATGGTGGTAGTTATATTGAGAATGGTTTTCATATTAGTTTCCACTTGGTGGATGAGTTTGAAAACACTTAAAATGTATGGCTTTGTTGGCAAAATCTGTCAGTGGAGGTGGCTTGAGGTTTCAAAAGACTTACTGTCAGAAGACAACTAGGAAAGGCTAAAGGCTAGCAGATAATGTCCCTGAGATGATTTATCATGGGCTGTGATGAATGAACTCTTGAAGACAAAGCCTGAGAGACTGAATCTCAGGATTGATTCTTCCTATTGAAATGCCTTTTTGGCCATTATTAAATTAATATAACAATCTTCAAGCATTAGCCAATACTATTGGGCAGATTTTATGGAGCTCAGCAATGTAAAGTTTTAGAGTTATGCTATATAAAGAAATTCATGATTTTTTAATACTTTATGATAATTCTATAGGAATATTTAATTTTATTTATTTATTTATTTTTATTTATTTTTTATAATTTATTTTTTCTCAAATCATAATTCATTCACACAGAGGTTATAACCACAGAGAGGCAGGATGTGGGGAAGGGAATGACACTGGAGTGTGGGTGTTCAGGGGAATACAGATATCTTTAGAACCTGGTATCGGCTGGGTGAAGGTTCAGGGGATAAGTCACTATGACTCTGCCTATGACTCGCTTGTCCTTATCTAAGTTGGTATTGTCTGCCAAGGCTACCTATTTACAAGGTCTATGACTACTCAGGCTTGTGAATTTCCACAAAAGCTGCCTGTTTACTTTAGCCTATAGCCATCTGTTTCAATGTTTTTCCACTGAGACCCAAGACTTGGTGTTAGTATACATGTATGACAGGCCTATTGCTGATTTTAGGCCTGTGGCTGATTTTTGGCCTTCAGTGTATAAGCAGGGATGCCCCTGACATCTCCTCACTTCTCTAAGTATAGAAGAGCTGTGGCAATTCTATTCTTGTTAAGGCGGGGATAGAGGCCTGACCTCCAGTACTTGAAGGGCACTTTGTAATGACTCTGGTCCCCCTATCGCTGTCCAGTGAGGCATGAGGGCCATACTTATCCCTATGTCTTTTTCCTGGAGAGGAGATACTTTTGACATCAACCCCTATGCAGTCACGCTTGTCCCTCAGGGAACCCAGAGAGATCACTGAGCACTTTATATAAAGACTGCAATTAGAGCTCCCTGTAATATGAAACTTGCAATTAGGGCTCTGTAAGTCTTCATATGCCATGGGCTATTTGCAAGAATGTAGAAAGCAGACAGATTTACAATAAAGGAATGTATTACTTTAGGATGTAAAACTATTAACTAAAGGTCATAAAAGGGAACAAATGATTTTTTTGTAGGTGCAAGGACAGAATAAAAAATGGTGACTGGGTTTATTTATACAAAGCTTTAATACTTATGAGATATTAGGCAGATTATATACTTCTTGACAGAAATATGCTAATCTAAAATTAATGTTTTAAACAAAAAATGAACCTGTAGAACTAGTGGCAGATAATGGCTGATAAGATAGATAACCAATCTTAATGGAAATGCATGTAAACTTCTTGGTTCTTACTTATTATTCAATTTATAATGTGAAATCTTTGAACTTGTTATGAAATTTTGAGGAGGTGATACTTAGAATATCATGTGATCTATTCTTCTTATAATTGTACAAAAAACTAGGAAGACTAGGAAGGATGACATTAAGGAAGTAGACTGAGAATTAAAGAGATACTATAGAAGCAAAATAGACTGATAGCAGAATCTATCAGAATATAATAGAGCTGGAGAGAGAGAGAGAGAGAGAGAGAGAGAGAGAGAGAGAGAGAGAGAGAGAGAGGGAGAGGGAGAGGGAGAGGGAGAGGGAGAGGGAGAGGGAGAGGGAGAGGGAGAGGGAAAGAGAGAGAGAGAGAGAGAGAGAGAGAGAGAGAGAGAGAGAGAGAGAGAGAGAAACAGAGAGGCAGAGAGAGAAGGCAGAGTAGAGGACAGAGAGAAGAAAAGAAGTAGCACTAGAGAAAGCAGAAAGCAGCAGGCAGACTTCTCCTTACCATGGGATAGTTTGTTTTCATAACAGTAAGTAGGCTTCTTCTTACCATGAGACAGGATTTCTTTTAATATCAAATTTCTTCTCACCTACAAAGACGGGGCTTTTTCATGCTCAATAGAAAAGTAGAAGCTTTTTTTTTTCCTCTGTGCAATAAAGTTTGAAGTATATTTTTCTTCCAGAATAAGTGAGTTCTTTTCGCTCTGCCACTTACTCAATGAAACTTGCTGGTGGAGGTTTTTGCTACATCCATCAAATCTATATGTGCATATATAAGTATAGGTGTGTGTATATAAGTTGGTGAGACAAGTGGACAAGAAAGTATAAAGGTATATGAACTATGTTTATATGAATGTGTGTATGAATGTGTTTGTGTGTTTGTGCATATTTGCTTATGTAAAAGTTTTTATTTTTCTTCTGCTAGCATGACTCCTAGTTCCTACATCAATAAAAGTAAATTGCTCCAAGCCTCCCTCTCTGCTGGGCAGTGAAAGGAAAGGCTTGTGGGAAAAGAGAAACAGGAGCATTAGCAGTAAATCCTCTACAAAAATCCCACTGCTATACAGCATATGTTTACTGAAAGAGAATTATATCCTAAGTTTATAAGTAAATAAGAGTTAAGTTTTCCAGTGCTTATCAAGCACAGAGAACTGTAAAGTAAGAGTTAAGATTTCCAGTGCTTATCAAGCACAGGGAATTATTAAGTAAATAATTAGAAAGATGAATGTTAAGATTCCCTAGTGCTTAATGAAGAACAGAACAATAATAGTTAACATTTTAGCACAGAACAATAAGAGTTAAGTTTTTAGCACAAAGCAATGAGAGTTAAGTTCCTAGACCTTAATAAAGCATACAACAGTGATAGAGTTAAGTTCTTTAGCACAGAACAGTTAGAGAGTTAAATTCTTTAGCACAGAGCAGTAGAGAGTTATAAAGCTAGAGATCATCTGTCTTCTGACTTGTGTCCAATGGTGTGTTTCACTTTGGCCCCATTTCCTGAGGCCCGGCAGGAAAGCTCTCTACAGTTCACACCACCCCTAATCTCTCTCTCTGTCTCTCTCTGTCTCTCTCTGTGTCTCTCTGTTTCTGTCTCTCTCTGTGTCTCTCTGTCTCTGTCTCTCTCTGTCTCTCTGTCTCTCTCTCTCTCTCTCTCTCTCTCTCTCTCTCTCTCTCTCTCTCT
>NW_021620542.1:533498-546416 GCF_004785775.1 Grammomys surdaster
TCTCTCTCTCTCTCTCTCTCTCTCTCTCTCTCTCTCTCTCTCTCTCTGTATTTGTGTTTGTGCGTGCGTGTGTGTGTGTGTATGTGTGTGTGCCCTTGCAGATCAGAATATGAGATCTCAGCTATTGTTGCTAAGATGTATTTATTTTTAATTTCTGGTATCATAGATGCTATCTGAAATTTTAAATCAAGTAAACTATTTCATAAGTTTCCCTTGCCATGGTGTTTTATCATACCAATGACAAACTAACTGAGACAGGTAGAGAATGAACACTTCTACTCAAGGGGGCAGAGCAGAACTGAAACCCAATAGGGCAAACATCAAATCCTTTATCTCCTTATTCAATATCATGGACTCAGTGCTTCATTTATATGCATATGATAAGCAGTACAAACTCTGGAAGGATAAAAATAGGATGTGATGGTTAATTTTGATTGTAAACTTCACAGTCTAAAATCATCGAAGGGAAAACCCTCTGGACATCTCGTGTGCAATTAAGCTAATTAGTCTATATTCTAGGAATGCCTATGGTGGATTATATACATTAGGTTAATCTCAATAATGGATCTGAGGAAATGTTCTTATTAGATTAATCACATTTTAAAGACCCACCTCAATTGGTTAGTGTCATGCCTAGAATACAGTCCAGGAATAAACACACTGGAGAAATGTACCTAGAAAGTATCATCCACTGTCCTTTGCTACTTGGCTTGCCAGTATGACCAGCTTGTTAAAAATTTTGCTACTGTGACTTCTCTATAATGACAGAAGGAGCCTTCAACTCTGAATCAAAATAAGTTCTTTTTTGATGCCTTTGCCAGGATATTTTATCACAGCAATAAGAAGTAGCTTCTCTTAGGAAGGACAGTTCTTTCTTTAGATGCTTAGTAGTTTCTGTGAGGGTACAGACTCCAGAAGCATCCTTTTCTTACATGTCACCGTGTCATTCCCATTGTTTTATTTTGAGATGTTTGATAAATTGTACATACTCAAATAGGGAGAGATTATGGAAACAAATAGATTTAATATAAATACTTCTGGTTGAGCTACACTGATATTCAGAATAAAGGAAAATTATCTAAAGACAAATGTTTTAAAATGTTATTTGTAACTCCTTGATTAAAATGTAAATTTTGAAATTACTATCAGCTAACACCTTAACAAGAGAAAATAATCATGTAAGCCTGTACTTGTAATATAAGTAAATGTTGACAGGTTCACAAGTGATAGGTAAAGCTTAGTCACAAGAGCTTTGAAGGGGCCAGAGACTTAGAAATCAGCAGAAGCCCACCCTTTGTTTAAAACCATCTTGCACTGATATCTTTTTACTTTTCTTCAATACCAAGACAATGATATCATTTTCTTTACAATTCCTCACCCATAAATGTTTAAATCACTTTAGGGACTGTTTGTACTCTGAATTAACCCCTGTTTTTTGTTGTTTTGTTGTTGTTGTTGTTGTTGTTATTGTTATTGATTTTTTAAAACATATTTTCACTAGATTACATTTCCCTTAAGGAAAAGAAAAAGCAATTATTTTAATGTATATAATGACATGCAAACATTATTTATTCTACTGTAAATAACTGACATCAAAAATTACATGCATTTTACATAAAAATAATGCTATTTTCTTTGAAATTGGGAGTTTTTACAATTGTATCCATGATATTTTGTTTAGAATTTGTGCTAATAGGAAACAATAGGTTGTTCTATAGTCCTAGCTTCCTAGCATTAACAAAAAAGTTATGTGACTCTCAGTCATCCAGATAATTTGAGCAAGTTGGAATATTTTATCAGGTTAAGACACAATTCTGACAATAATTAAGCTTTGTAGTAAATATTTTTGCCTTACTAGATAGGGCAGTTCAGTGAGTACAGTTCAGTTGAGTTCAGTTTATTGTAGTTTGGTGCAGTCCAGTAGTAGGCAGTTGGATTCAGTTGAGTTCTATCAGTCCTTCTCAGTTCATACAGTCAGTGCAGTGCAGTGCAGTTTGAGGAAGTTCATCCAAGCAGAGCAATTCAGTGAGAAGCCACAGAGAATCCAGTTTGGATAATTCAGCTTGGAGAGCAGCTTTGAGCCAGAACCAGTCAGACAGAATTTACAAAGTATTTGAAAGGATTAATTATTCACCTGTAAACTTCCTAGAGGACCTAGCAAATAAGAGACATTTATAGCAATATGACTTGAAAAAAATTGCTACAACAATTTTAAAAACCCAAATGTAACTTGTTTATAAAACATTGCTAGGGGCAACATAGCCTATGTGTTTAATGAGTAAAATAAGTCAATACCTCTTTTTCATTATACTATTTTGTAAATTGTTCTACAATATCAATAGCTGTTGCTCTAAGAAGTAACAATCTTTTCAGCTATTTCCAATACTATTACTTTATCAGACAATTCTATAATTCATTGAGTATAATTTTATTGATTCTCATGAAGTCTCATTTTTAAAATAAAATGATGAAAATAATGCTTATATGTCTAACTTAACATGTCTCCAGATTATGTAGACAAGTTTCTTTAGCTTCAGATCATATCTCCAAACCTGAAAATGAGAAGCACTTAAATCCTGTTTTGGGTATCAGGGACATATAATGAAATAGTATCTCAAGAGAGTTTACCTGTCTTAAATCATGTTCACAAGGTTGACTGATTCTTAGAGTGTATGTTCAAATAAATGATACTCAAATGCTCACAAAGTTATGTTGATAAAGTGAAAAGAAAATAGCATAACAATTAACTTTTACTCATAATTTCTTGTGTTTCCTATTTTAAAGTATTAAATACTTACTATGTTTTTCCTTTTCTAAGAACTAAATGTCTGTAAAAGAAATGTTGGAGATCTTCTAATTTATTTTACTAGCATGAATATTATGATTACAAGGCAATCAATAAAGATTATCAAGTATATACAATATTGAAAATCCCATGTATTTTCCCATATTTTATATATATATATATATGTATGTATATATATATATATACATATATGTGTATATATATATATATGTATAGTGTATTTAATATAGTGCACATGTGATAAGTACATTTAAATTAAAATTAACCCATTAACATCAAATATCAAATCAAGACTATCAGAAAACCATTCATCCTGTATAGATTACGTTTTCAAAGATTTCATTTAGCCTCAAGGTGATATGTATGGGAAATTTACCTCTCAGGTCCTCTCATTTATATCTTATGAAATATGTTGTAATATTTGGACACTATTGTCCAAATATATATTAATATAATTGGATATATTTGGATAATATATTAATATATATTTAATATATGTTTATAATATAGTTAATACATAATATATTTATATAATAAATATATTGCTATTGATTAATGTGAGAAACACCTAATTTTGTTCATTAAATATTTGTAGATGTCTCCCCCTGCAGTAACATTTTACCTATGTTTACACTATCACACACAAGGCTGAGACTTGGTCTTCCAAGTTTAAGTATACCTGTCATGACAGATAATTCATTCATTACTCCTGTCAATCCCATGCTACTCAGACAGGAGAAACTCCTTTTTATTGGACTGGTAAATCACACTGACTTTTTATTTGCTCTTTTTTGTGAATAAAATGTAATTCTCCTACACATTTACTATGTTTCTTCAATATAAACTGCAAATCCTACCAAAGAAAAAGCAGGTTAACATTTTAATTCATATAGTACTGAATTCTATGTTGAATTCTCAGAGTTTGTTTGTGAATAAAATATAATAAATTAAGAAAATAAGGTAAGAATATCTAAATAATACAATGTGAGCACTGAAAAGTGAAAATTTGCCATTCAACAGGTGCACTAAAAACAAACAGGTTATATATATATATATATATATATATATAAAGCCTCTGAAGATGACAAAGCACAACCCACCTTGAATCTTTATCCATCTCCATAGTAATGCAGATATAAGTGGGTATATTAAGCCCTCAGTCTCATTTATAATTTTCTCCTTTCCCCATCATGTACTATATGTTCCTTTGTATACCATATATATGCTGTATATCTAATATAAACATTTCCCTATATCTAATCTATAAACATCTCCAAGTATAATAGCTACAGATATTTAATACATGAATTTTAATATCTTTGCTTAAAATTAAAGGCAACATATTTAAAATAAATGTATTATTTGCCTTTCATCTAGATATATTCTTTATAGATAGAATCTCTGACTAATTTATCTGTTTAACTTACTGTGATTTAAAACTCAGTGTTACAGAATTTGCAATATTTTTAATACATTTGCTTTGTATTGTTTATTTAAATTTGTGTTTAAAATACATTATTTTAGAGGAAAAAAATCTTTGCCTTAACTATTATAACATATATTTTACTAAGAACAAGATACAGGTTCTGTTTATGCAGTAAAATGACAGAGCCAAATCAACTTATAGAAGGAGGAATTTATTTTGGCTTAGTGTTCCTGGAGTGTTATAGCTTTTTACCACTGGAAGCCATAGTGATTAGTGGCAAGCCTAGTAATGGAAACAGGAAACTAAGAAATTATGTTTTCTACTGTAACCCTGAAGTGGAAATTGAGGAAGCAGTTACAAGCTATGACCTCTCATAGACAACCTCAAGCGACATTCTTTCTTCTGAAGATTGCACCTTCTAACGTTCTCAAATAGCAACACCAAATGGGACCAAGTACAAATGTACAAAATATACAAATGTATATTAAACATTTCTCATGCCAACTACCACAGACTAGGAAAAAGTGAAATATTTATATCTAAATGTACAGGCACATATCAGCTAATTTTCCTAACATGTTCTGGGCTTTTGTTTTACTATGAAGTCATCTTATAGACTTGAGACTTTAAAATTTAAGTAATTATTTACCCCTTATCTACCTTGGTATCTTCCTCTGAATAAATGAGTGTGTTAGAATATATGAATATTTTAATAGAAGAGTCAGTCCTATGAAAGAACCAATTAGTCATATGACAAGACTCTCCTAAGGTAGTACAACACTTGTATCTACTCTCCCTAGATAGAAAGCCCACAATAAACCAAAGTATAGATGGCTCTGAAGTGCAACCAGATGAATCTGTGTGTTTCTCTCTGTATCTGTCTCTCTGTCTCCGCTTCTGTCTCTGCCACATTAAATATAGCCTCATGAACAAATTCCACACTACTACAGTTAATAGCTCATCAAATTTAACTACCTAGAACACATTGCACTGCCTCAAGTAGTTCAATATGTTGGAGAGTGTCTGTACCAAGAACTGCAGTTGTTCTAAGCCTCTTCCAGGTAGCTAAACTGGTTTCTGCTTCTTCCATGCTGTCAGTATGGTTGGTTTCTAGTTTGTAGCTTGATTTGTCTGAGAATGACTCTCAGTAATATTTATTGCTTACTCTTGAAAGGAGTGTTGTAGTGATTCTTGTCAATTTTAGAGACTTCATAAATCTGTTATGAGTTGTTTGTCTTTTGTTTTAAGAAACTTCTGGGGGAAATAAAGTGTTTCATTATCAGAGGAAACTGCTTCACAACACAAGTACTATCCCACTATAACAGGTGTTTCAGATATGTTTATTCACCCTGCCTAACTGTCATAAATAGGACAGAATTAGTACTGACACATTGATGACTTTGCTTTATCTACACATTTATAGTATATAATCTTATGCTGAATGAGGTTTCCTACATTCTTCACTGTTGGAAGTTTCTCTGTGTCTTCTTTATTACATAGTGATTTTCTTCAAAGGGGTTTTATCCTGAAAGTACTCAGTATTGCAATGAGGCTACATATCACATATAGGACTTACCTAATGTGTTTATTCTAGGACTAAACTCTACCAACAGACCATGGTCTCGACAGACACATACACCATGGTCTCGACAGACACATACAGATGTGAAACTCCCTGTGATTTGTGATTTTAATAACATTCATGATTTCCAATACACTGATGATCCAACACACTCTTATTTCAGCAAGTAGTAGCATGGGAAGGCCTAGATATGCTGTTCACACAGTTGGATAAAAAAAGAAAACCTGCCTGGTGAATTACAAACAGAAGCAGGGGCTGTCCCTAAAACTCTAGCTTGACTATGAAATCTGCTCTGTAACAGGGCTGCCTTGTCTGGCCTCAGTGGGAGTAGATGTACTTAATTCTGAAGAGACTTGATGCTCAAAGGTCAGGGGTACTCTGGGGGAACCCCACTCTCTTAGAGACGAAGGGGACGTCTGATGGGGGATGGTTCCCTATGTAGAGGATGCAGGAGTCAGTGTTTGGGTTGTAAACATATAAAATAAATAAATGAAAAGAAAATACCATATACTTTTCCTTATTCATTTTATTTGTTTATCTTTTAATTTGACAAGTCTCTCTGATAGTTTGTTTCCTTTTGAAACATGTCATAGAATATTTAAAATCATCAAGTGATTGAAATATTTGCTACATAATGATACTTTCTGTTGTAAAATTACCACTGACTCTAAAGACTGTCCTAGAAAAGGAAATTTCTGCTAATAGCTGCTAAAGCTCTTGTTCTCTTAGGATTTTACTTGCCAATTATACATCAAATAAACTTGTCAATACTAGTGTACTTCTTGTTAGTGTCCTAATAACATAGAAGCATGCAGGTTTTATTCAAACCCACTAGTTAAAATGACAAAAATCATCCATATATAAAATACAAAGCTAGACATCTTTAAAGACGAAATGCAACTACACTAATAAAAATTACAAAATACATTGTTTTTCAGCATTAATAAAGATAAAGAATATACATCGATATAAATACATACATATATTCCCAGAGAAGGAGAGAGGTGGACATAGGAACTCTAAGATGGAGAGGGACAGAAAGACCAACAGAAAGGAAGGAGATGAAGACAGACGCTGAAAGAGACAGAAATGAAGACAGAGACAAAAACATAGAGAGAAATACAGATTTGTTTCATTTCCTCTGTACCATAATAAATCAACAATAAAAAAACAGAAAAGTGAATAAAGTATTGTCTTGACAGCACTCATGAAAATGAAAATGGCGTTCAAATTTAAAATATATTATGTTTAATTTTGTCAATATATTAAACAAAGAAGCAACATGTTATTTTAAATGTCAAGCAATTATTTTTGAATGAACAAAGATTTCTATGAAAGTGTAAAAATCAGCCCTTTTTGGTCTGCTATTTCACCTAAAACTGTGGCAGATTAATGAGCCTTCACCCCTTCCTGACCTCACAGCCTTCCTGTCTCCTAAAAGATCTGTCATAATCAGGAATGGAGATGAGACCCCAGTCCCAGTACTTATGCCAGCTGGGATGCCCACAGAGCCCAGGTGAAGTGGGATCTACCTTGTTCTGCTCAAGCATCATCCCCTTTCTGGTCTATTCATCCAACATAACCTAGGACAGATTACTAGCCTTCCCTCCTCCAGGACACCACAGCCTATATGTCAGGAACACAGACTATATGTCTCCCGAAAGATCTGCTATAGCCAGGAATATAGATCTATGAGCTTGGCCCTGAAACCAAAGCCAGCCTGTCAATATAATTTGACACCATCAGAAACCATTTCTCTTACCATATCCAGCCCTGGATAATTTAGCACACTTGTAAAGCAATATTATGACCCAAATAAATCACATTTCATGAGAATAATAGAGGACTTTACAGAGGAGATAAATAACTCCCTTAAAGAAATTTAGAAAAATATGGGCAAACATGTAGGACCATGTAAAGGGAAATCAACTAAATCCCATAAAGAAATACATGAAAATACAAACAAACAGATGAAGATAATGAACAAAATGGTCCAGGAACTAAAAGTGGAAATAGAAACAATAAAGAAATCACAATCAGTGGCAACCCTGGATATGCAAAACTTTGGAAAGAGATAAGGAACTACAGATGCAAGCATCACCACTAGAATACAAGAGACGGGAGAATCTCAGGTGTAGAAGATACCATAGAAAATATGGACACATTAGTCAAAGAAAATAAAGTGGCAAAAAGTTCCTAACCCAAAACATTTAAGATATCTGACACAAAATGAAAAGACCAAACTAAGGAATAATAGAAATAGAAGAGAATGAAAATTATCAGTTCAAAGGACAAGAAAACATCTTTAATGAAATCATAGAAGAAAACTTCCCTGACCCAAAGAAAGAAATAGCCATACGTGTACAGGAAATCTAGAAAACAGCAAATAATTTGGAACAGGAAAAAAATTCCCCCTGTAATATAATAATAAAAACAACAGAATAAAGAAAGAATATTAAAACCTGTAAGGGTTAAAGGTCAAATAACATATAAAGGCAAACCTATGAGAATTACAGCAGACTTCTCAAGAGAGACTCTAAAAGCCAGATCATTTTGGACAAATGTCATACAGACCTTATGAGACCACAGATGCCAGGATAGTATACTATAACCAACAAAAACTTCAATCATCATAGATACAGAAACCAAGATATTCCATGACAATACCACATTTAAACAATATATTTCTACTCTTCCATGCCTACAGAGGATACTAGAAATAAAACTCTAACAAAAGAAGGGTAACAATATCCATGAAAACATAAGAAATTAATTATCTAACAACAAACCCAAAGAGAAAAATAATATACACATAATATCACCTCTTGCAACAAAAATAACAGGAACTAACAATCATTTGTCTTTAATATCTTTCAACACAATGGATTCAATTCCGCAATAAATAGATTCAGGCTAACAGACAGCATATGAACACAGGATTCATCATTTTGCTGCATACAAGAAACACACCTCAACAGCAAAAATAGTCATGACCTCAGGGTAAAAGGCTGAAAAAAACCTTTTCCAAGAAAACTGTCTCAAGAACCAAGCTGGAATCACAATTCAAATATTCAATAAAATTGATTTTAAACCAAAAGTAATCAAAAGAGATGGGAAAGGAAACTTCCTACTCATCAAAGGAAAAATGCACCAAGACGAAGTCTCCATTATGAACATCTATGCCCCAAATGCAAGGGCATACACATTCATAAAAGATTCTTTACTAAAGCTCAAAACAAACATTGAACCTCACACAATAAGAGTGGTAGACATCAATGATTACCTTCACCAATGGACAGGTCATTGAAACTGAAAATAAACAGAGACACAGTGAAAGTAACAGAAGTTATGAAACAGATTTAGCATACACATACAGAACATTTCACCCCCTAAACAAAACAATATACCTGTTTCTCAGCACCTCATGGGACCTTCTCCAAAATAATTGGACACAAAACAAGCCTTCACAGATAGAAGAAAATTAAAATAGTCTCATGTATTTTGTCAGATCACCTCAGGCTAAGGCTGGACTTCAATAACAACAGAACAACAGAAAGCCACATACATTTGTAAACCAAACTCAATGACATCTCGGTCACTGAACAAATAAAGAAATAAAAGAATTTCCTAAAATTCAATGAAAATGAAGGTACAATATACCCAACCTTATGGGACAGAAAGAAAGCAGTGCTAAAGAGAAAATTTTAGCACTAAGTATCTTAGAAAAGAAATTTCAGAGATCCTATACAAGCAATGTAACAGCGTATCTGAGGACTCAAGAACAGAAAAAAATATGAGGGCTTATGGAAGAAAAAAAAAAAAAACAAGCATACCCAAGAGGAGTAGATGGCTGGAAATAGTCAAACTCAGAACAGAAATGAACCAATTAGAAACAAGAACAATTCAGAAAATCAAGAAAACCAAACTTGTCTTTGAGAAAATTGACAAGATTAATAAACAGTTAATCACACTAACTAAAGGGCACAGAGATAGTACTCAAATTAACAAAATCAGAAATAAAAGGGAGACATAACAAGAGAAACAGGAACATAAAAAAATCTTCACATTTTACAAAAAAGCCTATACTAAATAAAACTGCAAAACTTGATGAAATGGATGATTTTCTATATAGATACCGTGTACCAAAGTTAAATCAAGATGAGGTGCATTTTCTCAACAGTCCTATAACCTCTAAGGAAGTAGAAGCATTCACTGAAAACCTCCCAGCAGAAAAACAACATAGGGACAGATAATTTTGCTCCAGAATTCTGTGGTAAATATGCCATGGCGGTGGAGTCTGGGGCTTTCCACATGGAGGGTCCCACATACAGGAGAAAGTCTAAGGTTCCAGAGGCTGGAGGCTTTGGCAGGAGCAGGCCCCAAAGACACAAGAAAGTCTTTGGTTCCAAAAGGGTTTACCTTCATGGCAGATGGTAGATGGTCTGGATGTAGCCCCGTGAAACTCAGGGCAGATCTGAGTTAAATAGGGAGGGAGAAATGGGGAGGTTCTGGGCAGAATGTTTAATTTGCTCTGCCCTCTGGCCTTCATTAATATGTAAATCTCTCTAGGGTCTGAGTCCTGTGTCACACCCTCTACCTGTGCACTTTGGGAGGGGCTGTAATGGCCTAAGTAACTGAAGAATGTAGGTCCATGGAGACAAGACTGTGTGTCAGGAATCTGGGTTCTGGAAATGTGGCCAAACTCCTGCCATTTCTCCCTTAGAGTCTTGGGGTTCCATGCCCACGCCCAGCCAAGAACCAAGATACCCTTATGCAGTTCCACAGAATTCTACTAAACCTTCAAAGAAGTGCTGATACCAATACTTATCAAACTATTCCACAAAATAGAAACAGAAGGAACACTACATAATTCATTGTACGTAGCTACTGCTACTCTGATACCTAAAGCACACAAAGGTCCAACCAAGAAAGAGAATTTCAGGCCAATATTGCTTATGAATATCAATGCAGAGCTAATCAATAAAATTCTCATGAAGCGAATCTAAGAGCACATTAGAACTGTCATTCACCACGATTAAATAGCCTTTATCCCAGAGATGAAGGAAAGAATGTTTATTATACAAAAATTAATCAACATAATCCACTATATAAACAAGCTCAAAGAAAAATAATAACACAATCATATCATTGGATTCTGAAAAAAGACTTTGACAAAATACTACACCCCTCCATGTAAAAAATCTTAGAGAGATCAGGAATTCATGGCACATACCTAAACATAATAAAACAATACACAGAAAACCAACAGCTAACATCAAATTAAATGGGAGAAATGTGAAGCAAACTTTCTAAAATCAGGGACAAGACAGTTTTCCTTATCTATTAAACATAGCACTTGAAGTTCATGCTAGACTACTTAGACAACAAAAGAAGATCAAGAGAAACAATTTGGAAAAGAAAAGTTAGGGTATTACTGTTTGTGGATGATATAATAATATACATAAGCAACTCAAATATTCTACCAGTAAACACTTACAGCAGTTAAACAACTTCAGCAAAGTTGTTTAAAATTAACTCAAGGGAATCAGTAGCCTTCCTTTATCCAAATGATAAACAGACTGTGAAAGAAGTTAGGGAAACAATCCCCTTCACAATAGCCATGAATAATATAATCTTAGTGTAACTCTAACCAAGTAAGTTAAAGATCTGTGTTACAAGAACATCAATCCCTGAATAAAGAAATCAAGAAAGACCTCAGAAGATGGAAAGACCTCTCATGAACATGGAACAGTAAGACTAACATACTGAAAATGGCCTGGAATGCATTGACATGGGGCGGGGGGGATTTTCCCTAAAAGAACATGAATAGCTCAGTCTTTAAGATCAACAATTAGCAAATAGGATCTCATAAAATTAAAAGGCTTATGTAAGGAAAAGAACAGTGTCAATCGAAAAAAACAGCAAACTACAGATGGGCCAAGTTCTTCACTAACCCCTTATCCAATATAGGGCTAATATCCAAAATACACAGAACTCAAAAAGTTAGACACAACAAACCTACTAAACCAATTTAAAAATCAGGTACACTACTAAACAGAATTCTCAACAGAGGACTCTCAACTGGTCAAGAAGCATTTAAAGAAATATTCAGCATCCTTACTCATTGGGGAAATGCATATCAAAATGTCCCTGAGATACAACCTTACAATACTCAGAATGGCTAAGATAAAGACTCAAGTGACAGCACATACTGGCAAGGATGTCAAGGAAGAACAACACTCTTCCAATGACAGGGATATTGCAGACTGGTATAACCATTGTGGAAATCTATTTGGCATCTCCTCATAAAATTGGAAATAGTTCTATCTGAAGACCCAGCTACACTGCTCCTGGCTATATACCCAAAAGTTGTTCCACCATACCACAAGGAAACATGTTCCATTATGTTTGTAGTAGCCTTCCTAGTAATAGACAAAAGCTAAAACTAACCTAGATGTCCCTCAACCAGAAAATGTATAAAGAAAATATGGTTCATTGGTTCATTTACACAATGGGATAGTATCCAACTTAAAAAAAAAAAAAGCACATCATGAGACTTGCAGGCAATTGGATGAACGTAGAAAATATCATCCTGAGTGAGGTATTCCAGCCCCGAAAGGAGGACACATATGGTATATACTCACTGATAAGTAGATTTTAGCCAAAAAATACAGAAGACCCATAAGTCATAGATGGTAAGGAGTTCAATAAGAAGGAAAGCCCAAGTGAGGATCCTTCAATCCCATTTAGAAGGGGAAACAAAATTATCACAAGAGACAGAGAGAGGGAGGGAGTTGTGTTGGAGAAGGTTGCAGGAAGACACATTAGGGGCAAGGTAAGGTGTCATGGGAGATAGGAGAGAAGTCTTGAGTCCCAGAAATGTAATCAGAAATATGCAGCTGTTGGGGCTGGGGACAGGGAAAATTTCTAGAAAGTCCCAGAGACCTGGGAGGTGAGACGCTCCTAGGACTCAAAGAATATGATCTTTGCACGATATTTTCAAAAATAATGCACTAACTTCCTACTAGGAGCTGAAATATGTGTGTGTGTGTGTATATATATATATATATATATATATATATATATATATATATATATATATAA
>NW_021620542.1:546516-570906 GCF_004785775.1 Grammomys surdaster
CATTATATAATAATTAATAGTTCTGCCAAAGTTCATTCATTTTTTTCCTAATCTCATGACTTTGAGTCCTCATTTATTTTAATAACCCATTGACTCTGATTTCTTCTATCATGTACCATTGGATGTGGGACTTTCTTCTGCTACTGGAAACCCCATCTTAAAGAAAATAAATGACCCTACCCCAGAAGTCAATAACTGTACACAATATTTTGTTTAGAAGTATTTTCTCATATCCTCTTCACCCTCCATCCTAGAACTTAGACTAGTTTGAGCTTCAATTTTTATGCATGTAAACACAGATTCTATGAGTTAATGACTGGAATAGTTTCTGTTGTATCCAGAAGATTTCTTTTCCACTATAGTCCTAAATAACTTCTAGTTCCTACTCTTCTCCCTCTCATTCTGTTATGATGTTTCATAACGCTTGAGGTGGGACTTATATAGATGTACCATTAGTAGCTAAGCACTCCATTAATATTTACTATCTATTAATACTTACTCTCTAGATCTGAAAAAAAATGTGGCATTATATGTTAACCAGTATCTACCATACCAAAAAAATATCTTTTTAATGTGATCTGAGCGAGGCTTAAATCAACCGGTAGATAGATGCACATATAAAAGATATTTTGATTTTCTGTCCAATTATGAAAATAGAAGTTGTAGATCACCCCTGGGGCCTGTGTGTTTGCCAACCATTTGTTCTTGGCCTGATTTATTATACCTGTCATGTTTCCTCATATGGAGCTAGCCTTAAATCAAATGTGAAAGCAGATGGTTGCCCTTTAACATTTGTGCTATCATGGCCCATAGGGAGATATCTTGCCAAATAGGTAATTATTGCAAATCAGAGGAATCATAGTTATGTAAGAATGCTGAAGACTGTCTCCATCAGTAGTAGTGCATATAGCACCAACAAGTACTACAAAAGTTCTTCAGCAGAGGTAAAGTTTCCAGTTTAGTACCAATTGAGAAGACAAACTAACACATATGATGTCTTCAGTAATAAGGTCTTATCACTTTGGTAGGAATCAAGACCAATGACAGTAGTTTGTAGCATTTGTAGTGTTTTCAGAATACTTCTGAATAAAAGCCTCAGAGGAAGTTATCCAACAAATAGGAGTGAGCATAGTATACTGTGTTGTTTCCAATTAGACTTTTTTGTATAAAAATATATGTACATATGTACAAAGTATATAAAATTGTAGGTTTCTTCAAGGCTTTAAAAAAATATCTTTATTGGTAGTTATTCCTCTCCTAATATCCTCTTTATCCCATTGATAGCATCCCTCTCCCTACTGAAACCTCAACTCTTTCCATTCATAAAACCACTCTTCTCCATCTTCATTGGTAGTCATTGAGCCTTGAAGAGAATTACTATCATATAGATATATAATTTAGAGTTGAGTACTCCACATTCTCTCATTCTCTGAATATTGACCAATTTCAGGTTTCTGTATTGATCAATGACTACTGCAAAAAGAATTTTCTCTCATAAGGATTTTGAAATATACAGTATTAAGATAATATTTAGCAGATAGCTCAAAACTATATCCACGTAGCAAATAATAGTTCCTTATTGACTACTTGTGAGGTTGACTCAAGCTAGGTGGTGGGGCAGTTTGTTAGTTAGAAACTAATGAGGGCTAGATTTTCTTCCAATTAAATATTTTGCACTTTTCAATTTCCGTGTAACAGAAAATTAGGCCTATCTCTCAAACTGCTAGTTCATAGTCTATCATGGAATTAGACTGGCTCTGGCTAACTCCCTCTTCTCATAAAGGAGTCACTTTCACATGGAAGGACAATATATTTGGCCATTTGTTACTTTATTGCATGTTTTTATACAACTTTGTTATAAAAAGTTGTGAGATTTTTACTCTAATTTATTAAATGTACATTTTTAGAAACTTATGAATTGGACATTTTAAAAAATCTCACCTCATTTTGATTTGTCTGTTATCTTTACATAAGTAAGTATGAATTATACATTTTGGGGAGGAATTCTAAGGATGTGTCACAGAATTTGTCACCTTGTATTCTATCAAGAGAAACACTCTGTTGATGAGCTTACTGTCACCAGTGCTTACAATGGTTGCTATTTGATTATGGCTACCACACTAATTTTAGTCGGTAGTTATCTGTAGGTGGGCAAAGCTCAACAAGTAATTTCTTCTTTGGCTGCCAACATGTTGATGTTGTTAAAGAAATCTTTAACAGAATGGGCAGGATTAAAAGTATTCCCAGGACATAAAGGGCTAGCATGATCAAGCTCTATATGCCATTCTTGAAGCTTGGCCAAAAAAGAAATACTGACCACAAGCCATGGATAATATTATCTGCAGTATCTACCACATCAATGCTCAGCAGAGCAGCATTCTTGAAATTCATAAGCTCCCAATGCATTGTAAAACATCCAGAGAGGTGTTAGAATTATGACAAATACACTGTAAGTGTCTTTAAACTTCTTCCCAATTATAATGACTACCACTGTAAATTTTTGAAATCACATGAATACAATAATAAGCTTTTCTTTAACAACATCAGGATGTTGGCAGCCAAAGTTCATGGCTTGAACCTGAAAATGGACCTCCAGACAGAGTTATTAAATTAACAGACTGGCAAGCCAAGGACGGGTATGATTCTGCACAGACCTTTACCAACTTAAGACATAAGTGCATTGCTTTGTATAATGCATATTCCATGATGGGTGAGGAAGGCATTCTTGTCAGAACGAACTAAGACAGGCTTAGTTTTGTTAATGAAAAACAAAAGGGGGGAGGAGATGCCTTTGGGGCTGCTTGGCAAGAATATAACATGGGTCAAAGACAAGGAAATGAGCTTCTTGGCAGGAATATGACATTGGCCAAGTACAAGGAAGTAGGCTTCAGGTAGGAATCTAAATATTAGGCTAGAACAAAGAAGCAATTTCAGGTAGGAATTAAATATTAAGCTAGAGCAAAGAAGTAATTTCAGACAGAAATCTAAATTTTAGATGAGAACAAGGAATTAGGCTTCAGACATGAAAATGACTTTGGGCTAGGACAGGGAAGTAGACTCATCCTGATAAGCCTTTAGAAACAGTGATCATTGGAGTGTTAATAAACTTTGCTTTTTTTCTAGCTTGTTCTTGGACTATTTGTGTTTATTGTCTTGTTGTTTCCTTGACTATTTGTATCTATTGTATTGCTAGACCCTCAACCTAGAACTGACCCTAATACATGCAAATGATTAAAATGGTATAAAAGCACGAAGGAGGAGGGTGAATGGAATAGGGAGTGCTAGAGAGGGGAAATGGGAAAAAGGGATGACTTCTGAAATGTAAATAAATGAAATATCCAATTAAAAGTAAATAAATAAATAAATAAACAAACACCTTTGCCTTAAAAAAAGTAATTCCAAGTTTTAAAACATATGTCAATCAGTTTTAGTATGATTCTTGGTTGAATCAACTGTTATAGTTGTGAAATGATAAAATTCTATCTCCAACACCCATTCACAGTAGACATTTAGCAATACAAGCTATAGTATTTTCTTTATTTATTCATTACAAATTAATTTCATTTTGATTTATATTAGTGTGAAATTGTTATTCTTGAGTCAGTTGGTTTAAGTTCTTTACTCCTGTGTATATGTTGATTTCAGACCTTTTAGACAATTACAATAATTTCAGCTTTTCCTAAATTTAAATCATTTGACCCAGATCGTTTCACTGTTATGTTTCCTTCTGTAAGTACTGCAGTCCTTTCTCTGTCCATCTTTAAAACAAACAAACAAACAAACAAACAAAACAAAAAATGAAAAATGAAAAACAAAACCTTATTCTAATTCTATTTCTGTTTGTGTCCTGGCTAAATAATAAGCCACTTCCCTAATGAACATTAGAAGGTAACAGTAGCAGTTATTCTTGCATAAACAAAGTATTGAAGCTAGCCCTGCTCAGTTCTGTGGAAGCAGTGCAAGACCAGACATATTTTTTTTTTTCAGACAGGGTTTCTCTGTATAGCCCTGGGTGTCCTAGAGACTCACTTTGTAGACCAGGGTTGCCTCGAACTCAGAAATCTGCCTGCCTCTGTCTCCCAAGTGCTGGTATTACAGGCGTGCGCCACTGCTGCCTGGCACCAGACATTTTTCTTTGGAAGTAAGGTTAGAAATATGTATTCATATTCACAGGAATATGTATGTATATAGAGGCTCATACCCATCATGGAGGTGTACACATTCTCAGAGTCAATTAGTTCCATTTGTTAATGAACATTTAAATGAACAAGTCACATTTAGTCAAAGTTAGTTTATATTTGCTACAGTTAATAATGAAGAAAACAAAATGTATCTATAAATCTATAGTCATTATGGACCAGGGTATTAGAAATGTCTAGATACCACATATTGCATTTATAATTCTATCTTTAGCCAATGTCAAAAATGTTTTGGTATCCCTTTTCTTTCCACTTTTAAAACTACATTCCCACTTTTGGAAACCAATTGTTTTTATTTAAAGAGTATTCATACATCAGTTCATTGTGTAAATGCTACAACATTGCTTCAGAAGCATACTGTCTCTGCAAAAGTATATACCCCACAGTCACATATCTACAAGGGGTTTTTTTAGTCTTTAGTTCAGAGCATACCAAAAAATTTATTAAAACTTATATAGATTCTACATCATTATCTCACTCAGTCTAGGTTTGCTATTAATTTAAAACATGATTTTAAATTTTGAGTCAATATTTAATTTTGTAGATTTTTAGCCCAGTTCATTCAATAGTATCTGACATATGTGTCTATCTCTATATAAGTTTATTTATTTATTTATTTACATATGAGCATGAGATCATGTAAAATGACTTTAGAAATAGGAAGGCAGTGAAAAATCAACTTGCTTACTGATAGCTCATAGCTTTAAATATCTGCTCTATAAGCAATAAACTTATTTTCACTTCAACAATATTTTTCATGGACCTTTACATATAGATCTGAAGATGGGCATTTACTTTGTTTTTCCTTGTACTTATATAAAAAATAGAGTACAGATCAAATGTCAGCTAATGTTGCCTACCAGGGCCCCATCATAGCAAAATAAGTCTCAAAAGGTAAGAGTTAAGTAAAGATAGTATGTCTTTGCTTTTATAATGAGAAAAATAAATAAATAAATGTAGTTTCAAGTGATAAAACTTAATATACACAAATTAAAATGCATATTGGTTTTGTAATTCAAGGATATTAATCAAAGGAATAAACTTGATATGAGGGATATCTTTCTTAATTATGATTCAAAGTTAGTATTCCCATTACTGAAATTTATTGGAGACCTTATCTGTTGCTGCTGATTTCTAGTTTGATTTTATGTTATTCATATTTTAATTTCTTTGCTCATATGCAAATGCAGAAAAATTCTTTTATCCACTTATGAGCATATGGTTTTAATTGAGAATATTTGTCACTTGGAAGACATTTATAGACTACATTAATTCTTCTCCTTATATGTATATTTTAGCATGTTATATCGCATTGCAGATCAGTATCTTCCAAGGGACTGTTAGGTGGGAGCTCTTCAATTATACAGTTAAATGAATTGTGAAATATGGAAATTTTATTTGCACTTGCATTGGTGTCTGAAAAATTGTTGCTTGCATTTTAATTACATTTTGGAAATAATATTTTTACATTTGTGTAGGCATGGTCAACCTAATCCATTTGACAACATGGAAAGTTCATTAAATATTTTGAAGTTATGATGATAAAAATCAAATTAGTTTCTGTCAAAAGAAATTCTCATGGTTATAGTGCTCACATATAAACATTGCTTAACATTATTACTTTAAACAGAATTCACAAAATTTATCATGGAAATGAATGCTAATTTTTAAAAATATCTCATGATCAGTAAGCTAATTGGAATTATTTTTTCACATTCTAAAGAAAATCAGTTTTGTGCTTCAGTGAAACAAAATAAAGTAATCTTTTCTTTTGATAAAATAAAAAATTATGTGATGTATAGATAGTCAAAATAGTAAGCTGCTATTTCAACAGTAACTCATGGCATTAACAAGTACAAAAGCCCACATAACTATCTGTGAATTTTAGTCACACTATTTGACGCTAATGTTTATTTCTTTGTTTTTCATTTTTTCATTTCTTTAATCTGCTCAAACATTCCTCCTTTCTCCCTAGGGCCTCAAATCTCTTCAAGATTAGTCACATCTTCTCCCATTGGGGACAAACCAGTAAGTCCTATGCTGCATATGTGCTGTTGGCCTTGAACCAGCCTGTGCATACTGCCTGCTTGTCTCAGTTTATGGGAGTCTGGATTAGCTGAGAGTGCTGGTCTCCCCATGAGGCCTACCTATTCTTCAGCTTCTTCAATCCTTCCCTTCCCCTGATTCCACCATAGGGTCATTGACTTTGGTCTAATGGTTGGGTGTAAGTATATTCCACTGTCTCAATCAGCTGCTGGTTGGGGTTCTCGGAGGACAGGCATTTGAGGCTACTTTCTGTCAGCACATCACAGCATCAGTAATAGTGTCAGACTTTGGTGCCCCCCCATGATTTAGATCCCAAGTTGGGCTAATCACTGGACTGCCTTTCCTTCATTCTATTCTCTATTTTTGTCCCTGTAGTTCTTTTAGACAGGCACAATTTTGGATCAGAAATTTTGACTGTGGGTTGGTTGGAGGTGGACTCTTCCAGTTTCTTCTCCCTGCTGTTGGGCTTTTTGGCTGTGGTCACTACCATTAAGTCCTGAGAGTCTCTCACTTCCCTGGTCTTTACTACTTTCTAGAAAGCACACCTACCGCAACCCTCAGGCTGCATATTTCCATCCATTCTCCTGGTCTCTAAGCTACTTTCTTGTCCCCCTTCTATACCTGATCCTTTACTCTTCCCTCCTCCCTCTGTCCAAAGTGATTGTTTTATTTTCTCCCACCCAGGTGGGATTGAAGCATCCTCACTGGGGCCCTTCTGCTTGTTAACATTCGTGAGTTCTGTGGATTGTATACTAGATTTTCTGTGAGTACATACCATGCATGTCATTTTAGTTCTTATTTACTTCACTCAGGGTGCTATTTTCTAATTCCATCAATTTGTCAGCAAAGTTCATGATGGTGTCATTCTTAATAACTGAATAGTATTCCATTCTGTAAACAAACCACATTTGTCTGTACCCATTCTTAGGTTAAAGGACATATGGATTTTTTCCAGCATCTGGCTACTATAAATATGGCTGTTCTCAACATAGTAAAGCAAATGTCCTTGTGGTATGGTGGAGTATCTTTTGAGTATAGGCCCAAGAGCGATATAGCTGGGTCTTCATGTAGATCTATTAACTAATGTTTTAAAAACACAGTAGGGACACCAACCCACCTTCAAAATTTTCTACCCAAGTTCTTCCTATCTAATAGAAATGCAAGAAAAAAATGGAGCAGTGACTGAATGAATGGCCAAACAGTGACCAGCCCAACTTAGGATTCATCCAATGGACAGCTACCAAGCCCTAACATTATCATTGATGCTATGTTGTACTTGAAGACAGGAACCTAGCATGGCTACCCTCTGAGAGGCTCTATCAGCAGATAACTCGAACAGATGCAGATACTCACGAGAAACATTTCAACTGAGATTGGGGACCCCTATGGAAGTGTTAGGGAAAGGCTGAAAAATCTGTAAGAGATGGCAACTTCACAGGAGGGCTAACAGTTTCAATTAGTCTGGACACCTGGGGGCTCCCAGAGACTGATCTACACCAACCAAGGAATACACTGTGGCTGGTCTAAGGGCCCCTGTCCTTATGTAACAGAGTTCTGCTTTGTCTTGACTCAGTGGCAGAGGTTGTACTTAATCCTGTAGAGACTTGATGTTCCAGGGAGTGGGGATGACAAGGAGAAGACATCTTTTCAGAGGTGAAGGAGAGAATTGGGGAAATAACTATGAGAGGGGACCTGGAGGGGGTGATATTTAGGATGTAAATAAATAAAATAATTAATTAATTATAAATCTCATAAGTTATAGTGAAGAACTTACATTTCTAGTGGTGTGGTGATATAACATAAAGATAAGAGTATAGTAAAGATGTTCACCTGTCTTCTTGCCCCAAGTATAATTTTACTATAAAAACAAACACACTTACATATTCTTAGCATATTTTACACTGTATTTTATTAAACTATTGTTTTCATTACTTCTAAAATACTTTACATTACAATTGTTCCTTGTATACTTCTCATAGAGGCAAGCTTTTCAGTGGCCCATGACTACACTTGACACTGGCTCCTTCAATAAATAACAGAACACTATCAATGGCATCTCTTTATTGTTCAGAATCCAATGCAAACCACAGACAATCAATTGCCTTGTTTTTTAATTGAACATAGAGGTTCCATCCTGTTTCCTTTCAACAATTCAGACAACTGGTCTCCCTGTCATATTCTTAAGCAGAGGATGCTCCCTAGGCAAGTACATTCAACTGTTGCCATCAAATCGTATTTAGTTATCTCTCCATTATTTATTGTCTTTCTTTGCATGCAAATGACTAAGCCATTTGTAAGCTTATACTTTGTTAACTTTCACTTTCTGTGAGGAAACACTTTTCTGACAAAGTATTTTTTGCTAAGTATTCTATTTTTTTGTGTGTGATTATTGCTTTACTGTTAGAGAGATATATTGTGTTAAGTATTCATCATTCAAAAACCAACAATGAAATCAAACTCATTCAATGACTGGACAAACATCAAATAGTATCGTATTTAGCAAATTTAAGTATCGTTAATCATTAATGAGGTAAAAATTTAAATTACAATGTTGTACACATTTATTTAAAAATAGGGAATAGTAAATATCAGGAAGAAAGAAAAATTAGCCCATAAGTATTGTTGGTGGAATATGACAAAATCATGCCTTTTCTCTAACGCTGCTACTTGGAAATTAACATACATCTGTTCAGTCCTATTAGCACTCTACAAATTTCAAGGCATATATTAAGTCATAACCAGTTTGTTTTTTCTGTACTTATATTTTCCATCTCTTAATGTGTCTTGGAACTAGTTACTAAATTTTTGAAGAACCTATCAGTGATTTCCTCATCTATTCAATTAAAGCTAAAATAGTACATAAAGCCGGGTAATAACCACTTAAATCTTGACTTTTGTTAATGAAATTAAAATAATTGTGAAATCAGAAATATAATAGTAATTAATAGGCAATGCAGAAATGCTGGTTCATATTACATCACCTCAGAATTATGCTGACCATAGCTAATAAGATTTTGCTACTAAATGTATTATTAGAAATTAGATTAAATTTAATAATAATTTCAGCTTTTATACAATATTATTATTTGAACAAATTTTCTAAAGTCTCTAACTTATGTGTATGTGCAATACTGAAGTAAAACAGTTTTAATTTTTAATTCATATCAGACTGATAGTAATAAATAATTTCTATATACAGTGCAATAGCTGCAAAATAAAGAATGTTTCATTTCTAAGAATTTGGGTAACTCCTTATCATAATACATTCTGTATAGTTCTGTCCTTATAATATCTATTTATTATTTGAAAATATCATGCATATATATGCATGCATACATACATATATACTTACATACTTACATACATTCATTTATACATATATAAATATACATAAACAAATCTAATACATGTATTTGATTCTGGTCATACTTACCACTCTACTCTTATCTTCCCCCACTACAAGATGTTCTTGTGCACTAAATAGGTTTTTAGTATCATGCTTTTTTGTTTTATTTTTGTCCCACTGAGTTTAGCTGATCATTCTTTTAGGTATGGGCATAGAGCAGTCTGTTAGAGCATGGGTAACTCACTAGTGACTCTATCATGGAAGACAGTGACTTCTACCCAGTACTCATCAGCCCCCATTAGTTTTCTAGGGAGAGTCTAGGCACTATGAACTCTTTCATCTTACATAACTGAAAGTTAACAGGTTTGCTTTGTCCAGTTTTCCAGAATCCCCTTCATTTCCTGTATGCAATAGCCATGCCATAATAGAAAGGGAGGATTTTATGACCTTCTTTAATACTATAACTCAAAAATTTCTCTCACTTCCTCTGCTGCTATTTTCCTATGATAATTAGATGGAGAAAAACGGATGCTAGTTGAGAGCTGAGGACTTAGTAGTCACTATTCTTACTACTGTGAACAATCTACATTTTTGTTCACTGAAGAAAAACAACAACTACACCAGCAGCAACAGCAACAAAAACTTGTCTGACAAAGTCTGATGGCAGCACTACCTACTGACTTTGTGATCTTGTTGATATCCTACAAAGCACAAGTTTGAATTACAATTATGGAATTTTATTTTGTGTTCTAATGATGGAAATGGTAAGTGCTATAGATGCTAGGTAAAACATTTTTCATGACAGAAAGAAAAAGATATCCTGACAAGTTTCTGGCTTCTCATTAATTTTACATCTATTGTGGTCTTGGTAGAGTTGATATTTTTTTTTCTAAACTAAGATAAAGTACTTTACATCATATTCTAGTTTATATCATATTCTATTAAACAAAAGATGTATTACCTGGTGTCTACGAAACTAGGAAGAACAATATCCCACAGTCAGTCATATTTTTTAAGTCATTCATCAGCCATCCTAGAAGGTAGTCTACTTTCAGACATATATGAGGCAAAACAAAAGGAGCCAATGGGCTATAACAGGTCTAGGCAACTTTAAAGTTGCCTTCTCACTATAGCCACATAACACAGTACACATAATGCCATCTTTGCACTGTGAGAAAGGAATGATAGGATCTCTACAGTAGATAGATTGATAGATAGATAGATAGATAGATAGTTAGATAGATAGATAGATAGATAGATGTACATGTACATCTACATGTACATCTACACACACACACACATATGTATATATATATATATATATATACATATATATATATATACATATATATATGTATATATGTATATATATATATATATATATATATATATATATATATATATATATATTCCATATATTCTCAAAGCCATTTTCATACCTGACCCAAGGAGACAATACTCTTACCATGTAATTCCATCGAGATTGCTTCTATTCAACTCTTCCTGTTCTACTTAACTTTCTAATAATGAATTCATATGTGTGTGTGTGTGTGTGTGTGTGTGTGTGTGAGAGAGAGAGAGAGAGAGAGAGAGAGAGAATTTAAAAGTCATTAGTTTTCAGTTACTACAGCTATTGGAGAAAAGGTATAGCCTTCTAATAATCTTCATAATTTCACCATAATTTCATCCAATGACATCAGACAATAAACATGTCTTCATACTATACAAAGTTTTCAGCATGTACTGTATGTTACCTCATCAAATTAATTGTCAAACATCATTAACAGATTCTCCTATGAAGTCAAATGACATAAACAGTGCCCAACTCTCCTGCAAGGCTGAGTTGGAACTCCTCTAAAAAGTTGAGAAAGCTTACCTAGTTTAAATCTGTAGAACTGGGGCTAAATCCCAGCTTTCAATGCTAGCATTGACCCATAGAAGAAATAATTCCAGAGTGTGAACATGGAAAGATAAAAACAAAGAAAACAAAACAAAGAAAAACAAACAAGCAAAGTGACAATGTTGCCTTAACTGGTAACGTTATTAGTGTTCCGTGTATTCTCAAAGCCATTTTCATACCTGACCCAAGGAGACAACAATTTTCTTATCATGTAATTCCATTGAGATTGCTTCTATTCAACTCTTCTTGTTATACTTAACTTTCTAATATTGTCAGCTACTCTGCTGAATTCATTCTAGTTACTTCTGGCTAGTGAATAAAACGTGTACCCAAGAACGTCAGGGATTTAGAATATCCACCTAGCAGCAGCTAAATTAAAGAACACAGATTTTACAATATCCTTAACAAGGACACCAGCATAGTCATGGAGAGTACTTGAAAGAAATTATCACCTACTCAGGGTCATTACTGTTAGGATGCTAAGAAGGCATTAATATGTCTAGAGTACATTAGAACTGGAATCAATAGTTCTGACACAATATATCTCTCTACACAAGGAAAAAACCCACAATTGTAATTGGGACCCAAAATGTCCATTGATGGTCTATTTAATATAAAACACTCTGTTTCCTATTACCAGTGTATATAGTAAGGATAGAATAGACTAAAATACAATAGGAGGCTAAAAGAAACACAAAATATCTTTCTTCATATGAATAAAATGACTTAATATCTTCAGAAGTTTTCTTACTTGGAATAAAACAGACTGGCAAACACATGGTTTGATTATCAGGGCACAGTCAACTAGAAGTGAAATTGTCCCTAAATTGGGCATCATTCTTAGCCTCATTTTAACTTTGAAGTAACAAGATGGAGCACTGGAAGGCTTCTAGTTTCAGGAAGAAGAACACCTTAATCAATGCTTTGGATGTTGTGAAGAAACCCTTAGTTCCAGGTGGCCTGCAACTCTCCCATCATGATTGATGGGATGGGAAAACATTCAGATCTGCACACTAATGAGAGAACTGTAGTTTTATTTTTATTGGCACTGGTGTCTTCTACTCATTCTCACCTAATCCTTTAACAACTGGCCTCCAAATCTTTTTTATGTTTGGTGAATCAGTGAAACTCTGTGGCCAAACACTTTACTTGAGCTTTATACTGTCTTTAGAATATATAACCTTTTTTCCCTATAACGTAAATATAATATTATTTTCTTTTAACCTTGTTCTAGAAATGCCTTAATGCCCTTTCCTTTTATGAAATAAAGACATATTACTAAACTCTGTGCTCGAATTTACATCAGTTTCCAATAGAAATCCAACAATACTTGCTAATGAGACGTCTCAATAGTTCAGGGTACTTATTACTGTTCTTTCAGAAGACCTGGATTTGATTCCCAGTACCACATAATTTGGCATACTGCAGCATATAACTCCAACTCCCGAGGACATAAGACCCTCTTCTGAACTCTTCAGGCATCTGCATATACATGATACCCATAAAGACATCCAAGGATACATACACAGTAAATTTCTTAAAAATAATGTATATCATTATCTGTCCCGAATGTTAAAAAATTGTTCTCTTTAAACTTCTCCATTAATGATGAAGTATTAGTTACTGACATTTTATGTAGGGAAATGACAATCAACTGAATTATAATTAGATTTAAAGAGTCATGACTTTCCTAAATATAAATAATATTTTCTTCTATCCTAATGCCCAAGTGACGTGTAACTCTGAATCATTTATACACTGTAGTGTGAGCTTTAAACTGCCTATCTGTCACTCTGTAACACTCCATGCTAGCCATTAAAATAACATCTAATCTGTGATTTTTACCTCCCCAGGTCTCTCCAGACTGTTAATGGTCATTCCTTTCTTTTCAAGACGACTCAGCTTATAACTGATTCTCTGGAATTACACAGTACTTTCACTTCTCTTGGACATCATACACCCCTAGAACAGTGAAATGTTCAATGAGACCCTCAGGTTATCCATTAAAAACTATTTCCAGGAGAATCACCTTGCCTGCAGAGTAATCTTGACAGACTGTATAGGACTTCATTCGGCTGTAAGCATAAGAACTTCAGAAAATAACTGTCACAGAATTCAGGTGGGATCTTTTCAATTCTAAGATAAACACATATAGATGACTTAAACTATGCTATTTGTGTCAAATAGCACTGCTATGAATTTTAAGGAAAGCAGCGATGAATATATGCTAGGGTTTAGAAGAAGAAAATGGAAGGGGAAACTGTAGTAATTAAATTATAATCTTCAGAACAAAACAAACAATCACTCAGAGGAACACTTGTCCTATAAGCAAGGTTTAAGACTGTGAGCACCTCTTAGATGCATTAAGATCTCACCTGTGTATCACTATGAAATCAAGCTTAAACCGTATCAGCCATTAGTATTCTTTTTTGGTGAACAGTTTTGAAACTGGATCTCGGCATTCTCATGATAAAAACGAGCTACAGCTATGGTAGTCCAATTAAATATTATTAGCCTTTGGACATTGTAAGTTTAACTTCAGTCTTATTCTTTTCTGCTTTACACTTGAATGATTTTATGAGGTCCCATGGGTATATAACATCATATGTCTGGGAGTCTTTGATCATTTTCTGAAGTATGTAAATCTTCAGCATGAAGACACTAAAACATTTAGCTTAATTTTACCCAGGTCAATTCAATGTTCACCTACTAAATGACTTAAAGACTCAGTTCTTAACAGGGGTTAAATACTGAGTTCACTGTTGGAAAAATATTGACGCCACTGCTCCCATAACCAGTAGATTGTAAAACTAAAGCCTGTGGGACCAAGTGAATTATCAAAACCCAGGACCTGTGTCCTCTCTACTCGCCATAACATGCAGCATCCTGAACTGCTCAGAAGCACATAAATAGGTAAGTACATTGCTCTCCAAGAGCATTTAATCTTATGAGATTATTGGGTGGCTGGAGTCTTTCTGATAAAGAGCAAGGGATTATTGTTTTGTTCTCTGTGCCAATCTTGAGAGTTGGCTGGACAGAAAATATTCAAATACTTCTTATTCTCAATATTTTCAGGAACGTTTAAAGCTATAGGAATTAGTAATTAGGCCAATGGTTTCCTTTGTTATTGTACAATGTCACTTCTTGAGAATGAGCCTTAAACAATGACCTCTTTCACTATTCTTCACTCTTACTTCTTGAGTGTGTGCTTTCATTTACTTCAGAAAACTCTGCTTATTTTCTATGTTATGCTCCATGTGTGTTGTCTGAGTTATTGTAACAGTAATCTTAGGGACTGGGGAACTGGCACAGGGTTGTTCAGAGCAAGATCACATTGGCAATTTCTCATGTATTGTCAATACCATTTCTCCTAACGAACACCCATAAAACTGGAGAGCTGTTTGATTTGGCTAGTGTTAGAAGAAACACAAGATACAGTGACTACAAGGAGTCAACCATGCAGTAAACAGTAAACTATTGAAGTTCCCACAATTGTATTTAGAAGGGGAGACTTATGGAATTTAAGAATATCTAAGAGTAACATTTGTGAAATAGTAAATTTTAAGAATTTATCTGCGGGGCTGGAGAGATGGCTCAGCAGTTAAGAGTACTGACTGCTCTTCCAGAGGTCCTGAGTTCAAATCCCGGCAACCACATGGTGGCTCACAACCATCCATAATGAGATTGGATGCCCTCTTCTGGTGTGTCCAAAGACAGCGACAGTGTACTCATAAATAAAATAAATAAATAAATCTTTAAAAAAAAAAAGAATTTATCTGCAAAATCTAACATTTGGAAAACATAAAACACAAGAAACACAATAAGAACAATCAAAACTATCAATCCTAAAGTAGCATATTGGTGTGTGCTTGCCATTCTATCATTTCGAAAACTGAAGCATATAGCTATGAGTTTAAGTCCAGTTTGGACTCCATAGTGAGACTGAGCACAGTACATGGTACATGTATAAAAGTCTCAAAAACACAAATCAATTTATGTAAAAATATCAGATATGAAGAATCAGTTTGCTATATTTATATATCACAACATAGCTTAATTATTATCAAAGAGTTTTTGTATAAACCAAATAATGGGAATAGAAACAGAGTCCAGAGGCAAACATTAGGAAGTTTGGGGAACACCTTCAAACAAAGGGAGGAATGATTGTAAGAGCCTGAGGGGCCAACGACACCACAAGAATCAACTAAGCATGGCTTATAGGGGCTCATAGATGCTAAAGGAACAGGCATGGAGCTGGTATGGGTCTGAGCTAGGTCTTCTGCAGATATACTACAGTTGTGCAGTTTCTTGCTCTTGTGGGCCTTCTACGAGTAAGAGTAGGCTATGTCTCTGTCGCTTTTGCTAACTCTTGTGAAATTTTTCCTCATACTCAGTTGCCTTGGACAACTTTGATATGAGGATTGGTGCCTAGTCTTATTGTAACTTGTTATGTCCTGTTCAAATGATTTGCCTGAGAGGCTTACTCTTTCCTGAAGGGAAATGAAAGAGGAATGGATCTAGGAGACAGATTAGGTGAGGTGTATATGAGGGGCAAGGTGGAGGAGAATATGAGGAGAGGATGGAAGAGAAACTTTAGTCAGATGAAATGTATGATAAAAATAATTAGAGAATAAAAGATACATAAACATAAGGTGTAGACAGGTACAATAACAACTACAAAGCAGAAAAAAAAAAAGAAAAAACAAAAACCTTTAGCTTTTATGCTTGAAACAATGAACCTAAAGAAAGAATCAATGAACACAAGTATAAAAAACTATAAAATTATCTGGTCAAAGAAAGAATGGAATAATTGAAATAATTAAGAAAACTGGTGATAATCTATGATGTCTAATAAAGAGTTCAAGAGACATAAACAATCAAGAACCTGACATATGAATTCAAGACACAAAATAAATTGCTTAAATGGAACAAGAAAGCATACTTACAGAAGTATGGATTAAATCTAGTTTAATCCTAATGAAAAAAAAAAAAAGCAGCTCACTAACAGGACAGAAAGTAAAGAGGTTTCAAATATAATGAGCCAGGAGTAGGATTCCTCTATACACATGATAACCAAACCGTCAGTAATTAAAAACAAATAAACCCTGAAAGCAAAAAGGATTAAGAAATGCTTTTCAAACAGGTTAAAAGACACCTATCAGCAGGCTTCTGTATTGAAACCTAGCAATCAGGAGAGAGTAAGACGATTCATGATTCATTTTAATTACTGAAGACAACCACAAATATTTCAATCTCAAAGGCTGTCTTTCATATATAAGGGAGAAACAAAAGCTTTTCCAAGGAAAGTTTAATCGAGTGTTTATCAACATTGGTCATCCCCTACAAGAGATAACAAGGAGTTCAATGTACTAGGTATTATTGTCGTTTAAATTTATTTATTTATTCATTTTACATCCTGATCAAAGCTCCCTCCTTCTCTTTCTCCCATTTCCAACCTCACAACTCGCTTTCCCCACTCCCTCCTCCCTTCACAGAGAAGTGTAGGCCTTGCACGGGTATCAACATCAAGATGCAGCAGGACTAAGTGCATCCTCTCTCACTGAGGCCAGACAAGGTAGTACAGCTAGGTGAAAGTGATTCAAAGGCAGGCAAGAGAGTCAGAGACAGCTTCCTGCGTCAATTGTTAGGGGACCCACAGAAGACCAGAGTGCACATCTGCTCCATATGTGTAGTGTCCTAGGTCCAGCCATGCACTGGCTGCTCTTCCAGAGGTCCAGCATTCAGTTCTGAGCACTAGCATGGTAGAGAACTATCAAGAAGGTCTTTAACCCAGAAAACTGAAACAACAAAAACATTCTTTAAATAATAACATGTACTGGATAAAATCACAAAACTCATGCGATATTAAAAATACATAGAACTATCAAGTGACCTGTAACTTAAATTTATCTGTAGCATAAAACCAGACACATTTTTTAAAACTTTTTATTGAGTCTTAGTCAGTTTCAAATCATACACCCAAATCCTACACTTTCCTGCCTTCTACCCTAGCAACTTTCCCCCCTCCAAAGGAAAACAATAGAACACACAAACAAAATAAAGCAAACAAAACAACGCATAAAAATCATTTTGTCATGGAAGATATAGTGTCACAGTATGTCCTACCATATACCTCTCTTTCCACACATTTTCACTTGCAAATGTTCATTGCAATGAGTCACTGCTCTGGTTCAAGGTCTCTGGCTTCTGTGACACCATAAATAGTGGATGTCCAACAGGACTCCTACAGATGATCTTGTTGTTGTCCTGTATCACAGAAATACTGCAGCTTTGGATTATCAGGACCAGTCCTTTAACAAGCTCCAATAGTGCAGAGATAATGAAGCTAGTTCCGGGGTCATGAAAATGAGTGAGCCAGCCCTGCCTCTGATCAGCTTGAGAAAGCAGACCCTCCACTTCATCTGGGCAGCACAGTACATCTGGCGCTGATGGAGAAGGTTCAGGTGAGCTAGTTCCAAGGGCATGGTAGAAGGAGAGCTGGCCTACTTGGTCATCTGCTGTGTGGTGGAATTGGCACAGGGGTAATGGCTTCCAATGCTCTAAATCCTTGCCAGCTGTGGTAGTCTGAAGTGCTGGCCCCAAGTTCATGAAAGGAGATGTATACCTGCCCCACCAGTGGTTGTAGATCTGGAGAGAGTCTGCCTTGAGAGTGTGCTCCTCCAGAGCAACAGAGTGGAGCTGGCCATGATGGAGAATGCACAGGGATGCCAGACACGAGACTGTGAGAAAGAGAGACAAAAGTTTGCCTATCCTCTTGTTGACTGCAGCACTTGGGAGAGTGAGTTCTGCCTCAATATGGTAACATAGTGGAACATGATTGGGCTCAGGAAGCATTAGTGCAGGTGAGCCAACCCCTAGGACTTGGGAGCTTGCATCCTTTTAATGGAGATACTAGGTGGCTTAGCAAATGTAGTGCTGGCAGCTTGCCCTAGGGGAGCAGATGAAAGAGAGTACACAAACTCAGCTACCACCCATTCAAAGATCCTCGGCTTCGAGTTGACCTACCCACAAATCTATGTCATATGTGAACTATTGGAGCAAAGGCTCATTTTTTTTTTTTTAAATAACTTGGTTGAGATATTTTTGAGACATACCAGAGGAGTACTTGTATCTTGGCAGTAACCAACATCTATCTAATCACATTTGATGTGGGCACCCTTCTGAAGCAAGCAATCTGACACTAGTGAGAGTAGAAGAGAAGAAATGTCACCCAATGAGTAAAGCAAGGATAGTCCACGAAAGGCCTCAATTCAGAGTCTACTTTATATTCTTATTTTATACTCTAAAACCACAAAGTGGAGAGGGCAAGAAAGCAAGAGATTACAGAATCCTACATAGCATCAGATGTTCTTTAGGGAAAGCAAGGACATTTTATTTCAGTTATTTCACGAGAGGTAGCAAGTGAAGTGACAGTTGGCAAATAGGTCATACAAGCATTGTTTTAAGCAACACACAAAATAAATCAGTATGCTAATATGTAGTGATTGTTTTTCTACCTATATTTTACTTCAGATTTAAGGACCACTTAGAAGTAGTGAAATTATACCAGGTTCTAGAAAGTAAGCCAACTACCTAGGCTAATGTATTGTGTAATGGATCTTAGAGCCAAAGCTACTGTTGTAATTTTATTAGACAAAAGCAATTCCTATCCGTATTCTAAATGAGTTGTACCTTCAGATAAGGATAACTCTCATGTCCTATTAGCAAAGCCTTTCATTGCAAGAGATACAATTACAGAAAATCACAACTGGTCAAAAATGAAGAAACATTCTTAATGGTACTTATATCTGCAACACAACTCCACCAGGCATGTTCAGAGAGTATTACAGAAGAGGTAGCAAAAAGACTGTAATAAGCAGAATATAAGGAAACCTGCTATAAGATTGTGTCTCCTAAAAAAACCAGGCTTTTGACATTATACTTCAAAAATATGGCTGCTTAAACAAGCTATGAACAAGGACAACACAAACAGACATGCTATTGTGGAAAGGACGTTCTCAAGGGTACCTAGCAATTGACAAAAACTACAGGCAACTAAGGTATAGTGAGAGGTGGATAGTCTATCCTCTGAAAAGATCCTATTAACTATATATATAATATCAAGTGGTCAGAACTGATTATTTGGAATGGTAAACAAATTCAGAAGGTTGTAACTCAATATTTATCCATAAACATATATATTCACATATCCAGTTAAAGAGAAGACCAAGAACGAGGTGGATAGACATGAAGGAAATTGGAGGAAGGTGGGGAATGTAGGGAAAGAAATATGTTTATATTTTAATTTAAAAAGTTGAAAATTAAGGTAAACAACTGGTTTGAAATAGACCAATAATCTATTTCAATGAAAATCTCACATTTTAAAAAGCTTTCAAACTGTATTTAGTTTTAAGGTATCAAATACAGTAGGCACTGAAAAAGTGTTTTCTTATTTACCCAAAATACTGACAAGTTTTTTATTGCTTTTCTGCTTTGTTTTGTTTTTAACCAATCACAATCTTAGAGATATCAACATTGCACTATCATAGGTTTTGGTAATATTAATCAATTATATATATTCTGTATATTGTAGTCATCTGATATTTAAATGTTATAAAAGTTTTGTTTTAAAAAATAAAGATCTGTGGGTTCATTTCTGGGTCTTCAATTCTATTCCATTAATATACCTGCCTTTCTCTGTACCAATACCATGCAGCTTTAATCACTATTTCTGATGTTCTTGGTGATCATATCATAATATTGGCATCTTCAATACTCTGGGGTTTTCCACTGCAACTAGGCTTCACTAATTGCCTCTAACCAGCTCTCTTCAAGGTGCCAAGCCCGAAGTCCTTTGCATAACCCCTTCAGTCCTGAGCTGTCAACGAAAACTGAGACTGCACCTTCACCAACGGCCTTCCATGGCCTCTCTCAGTGCCAAGTCTCAGCTGCTCTTCATAACCCTTTCATGCCTTCAAAACCAGTAAAACCCGTGCTACTGTTACATTACCAAGTGCAGCTGCAGCATGAAGTACAACCTTCGCTATCTGTAGAACACAGCTTCTTTGTGCACTCAGAAAATACTTACCAATTTTCAGCTCAGTGATGCTGGTCTCTTATTAATCACCACTAATTTCTTACTACAGCTAACCAGCATCAATTGCCCCAGTAGTCTCTTCTATGTTTCACTCTGAAGCCACAGGTCAGAAACTGAAATGTTCTGCTGCTTTCTGGGACTGGAACATGGCCTCCCTTATTCTATTACATTATCACCAGCTTTGTTTTCCAACTTCTTGTATGTCCTGGATCTTGCTTTGTAGATTGACCTTGAACTCAGAGATCTGCATGCCTCTCTCCTGTGATTAAAGTTGTGTACCACCATGCCTAGATGTAAGCTTTTCTTCACCTAGGACTTGCTCTGTTCCAGGCTAGTCTTGAACTCAGAGATCTTCTTGGCTTTATCTGCTGTGATTAAAGATGTGTACCACCATGCCTGGATCTAAACTTACCTGGGTTGGATCTTGTCCCAAAGTCCCACTCCATTAATCTGTTATCTCCTAGAACACAGGATTCAGCTCCATTTAACTTTCTGGTGCCCCTTCAATACTGGAACCTTGTATTTTAAAGTTTTCCTTTCTAAGCTTTCTATGCTTGATCAAAATGTCCTTTATGAGACTTAACCAGAGAACAAAGTCTCTGCAGGGCATGTTTGAGACTTCCTTTGTCAATGCAATTAATCTGAGTTTATTAATTTTAGCCTCAGGTAGACTCTTCAGAGAAGCGGCAAAAGGAAAAACATTCTTCACCAAACTATACAAAAAGCATATTAAAATTCCCCACTGAAACCTCTTGGCCCAGGTCTGCACATTCCAAATTACTCTCCGTATCAAAGTCTTCTATATTCCTAGTAGGATAGCCCATTAAGCCTCATTTAAAGCATTTCATTTCTTTCCAAATCCAAGGTGCTAAAAACTACCTTCTTTCAAGCAAAAGCATAATGAGGCCTAGTACAGCAATACCCTACTCTTGGTACCAACTTCTGTCTTAGTTAGGGCTTTATTGCTGTGAACAAACACCATGACCCAGGCAACTCTGATAAAAACATTTAAGTTGGACTGGCTTACAGGTTCAAAGGTTCAGTTCATTATCATCAAAGTGGGAAGATAGTGGCATCCAGGCAAACATGGTACAGGATTTGATGAGAGTTCTAGATCTTTATCTGAAAGCTGCTACCAGAATACTGACTTCTAGTTAGCTAGGACTAGGGTATTAAATCCCACACCTGCAGTGACACACCAACTCCAACATCTCCCTACTCCACATCTACTCCACATCTCCCAATAGTGCCACTCCCAGGGCCAAGCATGTATAAACCATCACAGTCATATTAGGAAATTATGAAAATTTACATCATACAAATATAGTATAGAAGTAAATGTATAGAATTAAAAATATAACATTTTGATCATCCTAAAATAAACTCACGAGTAAATAATTCCATGGTTATCAAAAATCTAAAAATCTATGGAAAATATATGACAAATATAAAATGAATTATACAAAAACAAAGAAAATTATGGAAGTAATGAAAATCACAGAAAGAAATTACATAAAAATAAAGAAAAAAGAAGAAAAAGCCAAACACAGTTGTTCAAGATTCTCCTTTGGCAGTCAGCAGTAGAAAGATCCGGAGTTTAGATGTAGTTTGTACTACATCACATTCAAAGAAATATAAACCAGAACTGGGGGAAAATGAACAATAAAGTTCTGTCATTAAGCAACAACAATCATCCTGATATTACATGGATTAAATTACTCATTAAAATTTACAGTATAGTTAAGAAATGAGTGAAACCTTTCAAAGCACCAAAATCAAAAGTGACTCATGTATATGGAAGTAACTCTGGAATTACTACCCTAGAAGTGAAGGGAATAATAATAATAATAATAATCCCAGTAGATAGAAGCCAAAATGAAGCAGGTTTAATAGCAATTACACCAAAGTAAGCTCACAGTAAAATGCTATGAAAGGGAAAACAATGTATACGCTGAAAGAAAAGGGCCAATGAACTTAAGATATAAAATTTGCAGCTATGTAAATGTAAAATGGTGGGACAATTAATACATAAAGCAAATGGTAATGAACCCAAATGTGAGAAAGTGCAGTATGATGAGAGTGGAAGTCTCAAACAAAGTACTTTCTGTGATGTACAAATCAGACAGAAGTTAATATAGAAGCATTGAACATAATAGTTTATAAAAATGGAGATTCTTGTTTTAGATTCCTTCCATCCTACAGGAACAGAATGTGTACTCCAGTGCACATAGAACAATCTCTAGACTAGATCATTTATTAAAGCAAAGGAAAAATCCTGACAAATTTAGAAAGATTAATATTATGTCACATAAGTTTTTTGACCACAAAATTTCAGAGATACAGTAATTTAGAGTACTCATTTGAAGAAGTAACAGACCAAAGAAAAGGTAGAAAGAGAAATTTAAAGATATCTTGAAACAAATATAGAAAATAAAATGCAATATTCTATATCAAAGAAAAAACAATATTAAAATGCCCTTATAATACTATCTGCCTGAAACAAAACTAGGATTTGTAGAGATAATGTTTATATTCACTGTGTGAAGATGTGTCTTGGTCCTTCATTGCCTGCCGAAGGTACTCTATAATTGGATTATGTAAAAAGCTAATAGCCCTTAGCAAAGGCAGGAAACAGAAGATGGGAGTTTCAGGAGAAATAAAAAATCTGGGAGTTTGGGATATGCCAAGGAAATTCAGAGGAAGTTGGATAAATGAAACTGTGGAGAGGCACCTAACTATACCTGTGGCAGATGGAGAATAGTATAAGTGGTTAAATAAGTTATGAGCTGATGAGAATAAGTTTAGCTCATGGCTTAGGCATTTTTAAATAAATAATAAACCTCTGAGTCATTATTTAGGACTGGTGTGCATGTAGCAACTCAAGACTTCTGACCAGGCTTAGTTGCAACTACCTACAGTGGCAACACTGGGAAGACAGAGAAAGGTGGATACAGAGTTCAAGTGCAATCTAAGCTACACAGTACAGACACGTGCAAAATCCTCAAAGAAAGAAAATAAAAGGAAGTGAAGGAAGGTGAAAAGGAAAGGAAGATAAAGAAATAAAGGGGAAGATAGCAAGGCAAAAAGAGAAACAAGCTAGAAAGCTGCATGGTAAATGAGAAAAACACACTGTAAAGCACACTTGTCAAACTAGAGAATGGATTTGCAAGTTTCACTCTCTTAACTGACTACTCAATAATATAAAGATGTTAAGCAACTTATAATAGCAGAAAATAAATTGATATTTTCTCAAGGTCTTTGAGGGCTAATGATAATATAGAGGAGAGTGCTGATCACCACATAGAAGGGAGATATAAATTAACTGTAATGAGATTTCAAATCAAATGTCTTAGATTGATTGCTTCTTAAGACATGATAGAATTCAAATGTGCTGATATAAACTTGTTATCAGAGTACTTGGGAAACTGAGGAAAGGGGACCAGTGCTTTGAGAGTAGACATGCTACATAGTGAGATTATATATAAAACAAAATGAAAAGCAACTTGTTGGATAAGAATTTAATATTTGCAGTTATTGTTATACATGTAAACCAGTACCATCTTTAGAAAAACCTATAAGAAATCTTTCAAAAACCTCATAATCTAGTTATTAATCTTCCTGTAGACCTAAATATAGGTTTGTTTTATTTTTGAGATTATAATTACAAAATTGCATTCTTCCCTTCCGTCATCCACATCACAATATACACCTCCCTACTCTCCTTGAAACTCATGTCTTCATGGCTTATCAATTGTTATATATATATATATATATATATATATATATATATATATATATATAT
>NW_021620542.1:570916-586308 GCF_004785775.1 Grammomys surdaster
TATATATATATATATATATATATATATATATATATATATATATATATAATAAAAAATGTTCAGTCTGTCTGATATTATTTGAATGTCTGTCATCAGAGCTTTCTCTTTCTACTGAACAACCAGTTGATGTGCTCTCTTCCTTGATAGCATTTGAGTATATATTTACATTTCATGTTTACTGTAGCATTTATATAGAATCAGAGAAGCTATTATATAGAATCATCCCTATTTTCCACTGATGGATGAAAAGTTTAGAAAGTATATTTTGTACATAATAGAATTTTAATCAGATTTAACAGGAGAAATTCTTGTAAACCATAAATGGAACCTTGGAAAAATATTCTAAAATAAATAAAAACATACTCCTAAAATATCATATGCTTAGACTTTTATCTAAACTCAAAAACAATTGAACTTACATTTGGAAAGGCACAATGGTGGTTACATTTGGCTGGGTTTGGAGAAAATGGGACCATGATGATTAAAGTTCTATACAGTTCAGTATCACCAATAGGGAATATATTAATATTTCTCTAAACATGAATATTATTTATTTCATTTCACGTGTTAATTAGTCTCATTCAATCATTTCACAGAATGTTAATAGGTGCACTACTGTTGGAAGCCGACTCCTAGCCGAAAGTGGCTATCATCTTTGCAGCCGTCTCAAGCCATATACCCTGACAAGAGACTTGTTTTCAACAGCCCACAACAGCTGAGCACACTCTGAAAAACATCTTGGTTTTCTCACACATCTTGTTTTGCTGTTTAGTGCTGCCAGCAGCAAGGTGCAAGTGGTCTCCACGCTGCTAGGTGAACATGGTCTCCACACTGCTAGTTAAGCGCACGTGCTATCCATGATGCAAGGCACATGATGTAGTGCCTTAAGCTGTACTTGTCCATGATGGCAAGGCAAGTGGTAAAGGGTATAAATATCCAGTATTTCCTTTCAATAAGCGAGACTTTATCAGACCCTCTGTCTTGTCTCCATTCTTCACATCTCTCTCCTCACCATCCCTACTCTCTCTCTTGCTAGACCCTGACCCACAGACTGGAGCAACAGAACTGGCTGTTACAAAGTGTTCCCCGAACGTGGGGCTGCTCGGGCTGTTACACACTACATAAGTATTCTGTGTGGAAAATTTATCAATACAAACTAAGTAAAGGTAACCGTGATACATACAGTCACACACACACAGACACACACACACACACACAGAGAGAGAGAGAGAGAGAGAGAGAGAGAGAGAGAGAGAGAGAGAGGCAGACAGACAGACAGACAGACAGACAGACAGAATAGAAATAAAATTGTCTTCTAAACCGACACAGTAATGATAAGCCTGAAATTGATAAGTGACAGAATTGTTGTCCTAAAAATAAATCATTGCACAAAGAAAACACTTCTATTATACTCCATTTTAAATTCATAGAGATAACTCAGTCACATCATATTTAAATTTTTATACCACTTTCTTAGACCTATATTCTCAATTAAATATTTAAAACATTCAGAGGCTTTCCATGCTTCAGTTGGTTTTATTCTTACCTAGAAATAAGACTCACTTATTTGGTCTTACATTCATTCTATTTGAATGGCTGTGTTTATCCTCAACAGCTCTATTAAACGTGTTAAAATTTATGAGATGAAGTACAGTTAAGTGTATGTTTGACTCCTGTTAGTCTATGATCATTATCATTGTTTTCTTGCTAAGAATATTATCAGTAGCTGGCAGTATGTTTGTCTTCTCCTAATAATATAAAGGTGTCAATTTGATTTAGAAGAATGTGATTTTAAATTTTTGCAGACATTTATGTCAAGTGATGTGAAATTTATAATGCATGTGATCACACTTTCTCACAAGATAGACAGTTCAGAATCTGAAGAACCAAGATTCACAAATGAAAAACCAATGTGTCTTATGTTAATGTACAGTCAACTTTCAGTGCCTTATCACTTGAGACAGAAATGTAGGGAGAGATAGACAGCCTTGACACTGTTTGTGATCACTTTCCTTAGACTATAACATGTCATTTTAATTGGATCAGGAGTTGTTTCTACAATAACTCCACAGCATAGACAGAAAAGTATTAGCATCCAAGGCCTTATGTGCCATGCCTTCTGTGAAGCAAAAGTGGGACAACTAATTGTTGCAAATGTATAAAAAAGATAATCTCTAAGTGTGCAGGAGTGTTTAGATCACATGACAATGCTTTTCTACAAAAAGATACTATCTCATGAAAATAGTATTTTTGCAAGCACAAAATGATTTCATTGCTTTTCAGAAAAGTCAACTAATTACTTTTGAAGCCTCTGCAAAAGAAAAACTACTTTAATGTAAACTATTGATAAAGTCTATCATCTCTATGTTAATAACCAGGAATACCTGAACATCTACAAGTCACTGGTGTGTTTCAAATACTTCTGCAATGTTTAGTAATAAATATGTAATTTATATTTCATATTGAGTGATGACAAAACAGAATCTCTCTGCAAATGAATAAGTACTACTTCTATAGTGAGATATTTTACTGTAAAGATTTTTTTGCAAAGATTTACACAAAAAGTCATGTAAGCAGTCATTTCTCAAAAACATCAGATGTGAGATTTTTTTAAAACACATTATCTAAATCAATGATGTCTCACGCTAAAATTTTATTTTAACTGAATTTTACGTATGCTTACTTGAAGAACATCTGTTTCAACTGTTTCTGATGAGAATGCTGTCTGGTCATAGAGTCAGAATTTAGGTAGGAAGTAGTTTCATACCTATCATCCCTGAGCTTTAATATTATGAATTTACAGTTGAAATGTGAGTTTATTGAATCTTATCCTTGTAACCTAGGAGGCTGATACATGATGGCAAAGAATTACATGCCTCTCAACTCTGCAACTGCTATTCTATGTGGCTTTGTGCTTTAGTGAATACCATTAACATAGGAGGTGAACAGGGAGTGGCAATACTTAGGAGACAAGCTTCAGGTACAATTTCAAAAATGATGCTTCATATATTTTAATGAATACATCAATAAATTGATTCATAAAATAATCTTCTTACACTATTTCACTAAGAACTAAGTGAAATGTCTCTTTAAATTCAAATTAAGATATTTTAATTGTTATTAATCAATATAAATATACATAATCAAAATTTGTATTTCAGAACACACCAAAAATATTTTTTCTTCATAATTTTCAATGAAAGAAATCAGTCAATAGACCAAATAATAACAAATAAAATATCAAAATGTTATTCTTTATTTCATTATTATGGGCTCAAGATCCATAACTTGAGTCTTTTTTGTTTGTTTGTTTGTTTGTTCTTTTCTTTTTCCTTTGAGACAGGGTCTCACTATGCATCTCTATCTGAAGTGGAACTCAATATATAGAATAGGCTTGTCTTGGATTCTTAGAGATATGCCTGCCTCTGACTTTCAATGATAAAAACAAAGGCATGGGATACTACTCTCTGCCCTATGAAACATTTCTAACAGAAAAATAACTCAACTTTTAAGAAACCACTTTGTATGAAATTCAACCATCTATTTATACAGTTAAATTAATATTTGTCTCTCTTAATTAGCAGGATTATTTCATTGCCATGTAGAAGTAGACTTTTTCTTAGGATATGCTGGTCTAAAAACTGATTTTTTTTACCTGTTAGTTATTTCATTTTTAAAAAATATTTTAAGAATATTTTTATATAACTCTCGTCATTTTAACTTGTTTATCATTATGTCACAATCCTAACAAAATTGTTTTATACTTCAAATATAGGGTAGTACTATATCAGTTTATCTTATGATCTCTTAACAAGAATAAAGGGAAGAAGTGAAATTCTCTATATATTTGTCAGTGAATCATTTCTACAGAGTGTCTCATTTCCCTAAAAGAAAATACTTGCTCTAGATGACATAAACAATCATATTGCAATTATCTAGAACAATTATTTTCATGCAAAAAGGATCATTTTTCAGAAATTTTTTCTTTGTATTTGTTTCCTTTCATATCTGAAATAAGTTTATGCAAAATACCGTGATGTTGATGGAGTCTATTTGAAAAGTGATAATATCCATGGTGGGTTGAGTTTAGTTAACCAGCATCACATAAATCCTAGTGCTGTATGCTTACAATATCTGGACTTGGGTGCTAGACAGTGGACTGCTGAGAATTTTAAGTTAGCTTTTACTACACTGAGAAACTTACCTGGAAAGAAAAAGGAAAGAAAATGAAACACAACACAACTCAACAATGGTAAAAGGAAAGAGCCTGTGTGTCAAAGTGACATGATCTTAAACAATTGGCAATACTTTCAAGAACAGACAAAGTAATCAAGTCAAGTTTTATTTCCTATTGTCTTATATGTTTTAGAATAATATAATGCCATCATCTATGCTTTTTTCAAAATTCATTTCAGTGAAAGTAGAAAGCAGTTACACTTAAACATGTTTTAGCAGATGAAATGGGTTATTTTTTTCCTTGTCATTTAAGCTGAAATAGCTGAAACACTGTAGCATAATGAATCCCTTTATTCTTGGCCATTTTTCTGACCCTCGTAGTATAAGAAAAATTTATTACAACTGGAGGATGGTTTCTGGAAATTTCTATTTGATGGAAGAATAGTACCGGTTTCTTCTTTTTTCCTCTATCGTCACAAAAGCCAAAGTATAATTACAAAGAAATATAGACTGTATTATGAGAAATGAATCCTGAGAGATAGATGAAAAAACATTGGTTCTCACAAATTATGTGAATGAGGTCAAGAAGAGCAAGCAATCCACCAATCTGAGCTCCATGAAAAAATAAATGTTTCTGTAAAAATATAAAAAAATTAAAGATTATGAAGACACATATTTTTACCAACAAGCAGGAATGCTTTTCAGAGCCTGCATCTGTTGTAAACAGACCAGACGGATATATACAGAAATAGAAAGCTCCAGAGAAAGGGTGTGATTCACAGACTCTGCTTTAATAGCAGCATCAAACTTTCTTTTGCAGTAGATCACTTGTCGGAGCAGGTGTCCTAAAAGGTGCCATCCAACTGCTGAAAGTCAGCTTGTGTTTGAAAGCTTGCCAACTTGAAGACCATTAATTGACAAGGTGTGAAAGTCCAACATCACAGGAAAGGCAATTGTACAAAGGGTGAGGCTAGGTTCCCGCACCATATCCAGAGAAACAGTAGAGGGAGCTGCCAATCTTCCAAGACCAGTCTTGTGACATTAGCAACAGGCCTCTATAAGAATGTCATTGCACAGAAATGATAATAATGTATTTATAATTGCTACACGACAGTTTAATTATGCTAACTTTCCAAATTACCCATTCAAAATTATGGTTTTTGGAGGAAAGTTAAAGAAAGAAATAAAATAACTTACTGTTTTCTAAGGTTTCTTAATGGATAAAATCTGTAAGGTTGCTAAAATATGATTCTGTGGCTTTTCCCAAAGACCAATAAAGAGGGAAAAACTGACAATAAACATGCAAGGCTATTTAAATTCCTTCTTGGTAAGAATTATATTTGCTTGGAAATGTAACAAAATTTCTCCTTGGCCCTTTCTACAAATCTTCCTCAGGAATAGAACAATATTTCAAAAGTAGGTACTGAGAATCTGAATTTGTTTCAGATTTTCCTTCATACATCAGAATAATAATTATACATCATGAGATATATTTTTCTCATACCAACCTCCATACCAGCTGTAACTTGTGATGATATGTACAAATCACTGTTAATTGCATCAGGTGATCCTTTTGAAAATGCAGCAGAATAGCAAATTGTACTACTGAAGAAATGTACCAACTCTAAATTGTGAGACAGCTTCCTAATAATTCAAAATACGATATGAGAAAAGGTCATCTGTTTGCTACACAGCAACTAAATGCAGTGTCTTGACATAAAAGAGTGTCTATGTCTACTGTGTTTGCTGAAGAGAAGCTATCCTGGTAGACAGAGGCATAGCTACTCTGATTTCTATGCTGTGCACAAGCCTGATTTTGACAATCCTCGTAGCAGACAAAAGGAAATGGGAAAATGATTGTTCCTCCTTCCAACTACCAGTACCTGATATTTCTTCAACATTATTTCCTGCTTTTATCAGAATAGAATCAGGCAAGGTACAGGTATACAATTATTGACACCTATATTTATAATTGTATAAAATGGAATACTAAATAGTTTGCTTCTAAAATATTCTACTCTAACCCATTTCATAAAGGAGGCAGCTGCCACCCTCTTCTACTGAGGGAGATATTTCTATAGCACTTGACTTGAAGATGTTGCATTATTTAAAAATATATATTCTTAATACAAAGATACCAATCTATACCTTTTTAACTGTCATAATATTTACAGAATTAATATGAGTGTCACAAAACTGAAATAAACTCTTGTTTTTTTTATTAATTTGAATCATTGTTTATTAATTCTCTCTCTCCATGTTCTCTCTCCCTGTTATCCCCCCCTCTTGTGTGTGTTTGTATGTGTGTGTGTGTGTGTGTGTGTGTATATGTGTGTATGTGTATACCCTTGCAGGTACCTGTATAGCACAGAATATCTGTTATGATCTGAGAACAAAGTCAATATTTTCTATCATTTTCTAGGGAATCAACTCTGGCCATAAGACTTGTCAACAGATTACTTTTCTGTCTGAGCCATCTCACCGGCCTAAGTTTGTATTCTTAAGCAGAATTAACCTGTGAGGTCTTTAGGATCAGAGATTTACATTATAAAATTAGTTAATTTGGTTTTAATAAATGTGAATAACCCCTTGTAGAGAATATCTTTGGCTATATGTTGTGAGATGGATTGGAGATTGGAGAAGTGCTACAGAGGCACTGCTCATGACATCAACTTCTGCCTAGCTTCCCCTAACAGCATCCTTTTTTTATTTTAAAATAATAATTTTATGTAATTACATTTCAAATGTCCCCCTTCCTCCACAAGCCCCTCCGACCTCATACTCCCTCCTTGTTCTCTTGTAGGAGGGTGTTCGTCTACCCACCCATCCACTAACACTTCACCCTTTTGGCATTCTCCTTCTCTGGGGCATCAAGCCTCCATAGGACCATCCTCTCCCGCAGAGGCCAGACAAGGCACTACTCTGTTATACATGTAGTTGGGAGCACAGACTAGCCCATGTGTGCTCCTTGTTTGGTGGCTTAGTTCCTGGGATCTCTGAGATGTCCAATTAGTTGATAGTTGTTCTTCCTATATGGTTGCAATCCTCTTGAGATTAGTCAGTCCTCTGGCTCAGACTAATGGTTGGCTTAAGTATCTGCATCTGTCTCAATAAGGTGTTGCCAGAGCCTCTCAGAGGACAGCCATGTCATGCTCCTATCTATAAGCATGTCATAGCATCAGTTATGGTTTCCGCTCCCCCCATGGGATGTACAAGTTAGGGAGGTCTCTAGATTGCCTTTCCTTCTCTCTCTGCTACAGTTTTCTGTCACTGAACTTCTGTTAGATAGAACAATTGTTAGAATTGTTAGATAGAACAATTCTGGGTTAAAAATTTTGTAATAGGTGGGAGGCTCCGTCTGTCAAATGAGGCCCATGTCTATATACTGGAGTTGGTCTCTTCAGGTTCCGTCTCCCCACTGTTGAAGATTTCAGCTAATCTCATCTCCACTGTGTCTTAGGAGCCCCTCATATACTTGGGACTTTCTATTGGTTTCCCTAGTCCTCCATCCCACATTGCTGTATGTTTCTATTCATTCTCCTGGCCCTCCATGCTTCTTTCCTGTTACCCTCATACTTGATCCTGTTCCCATTTTGACTCCCCACCTCAAACCCAGGTCCCTTTCTCCCTCTGCTTCATATGATTATTTTGTTCCCCCTTCTAAGAGGAATTGAAACATTCACATTTGGGGCTTCCTTCTTGTTATGATCTGTGAATTGTATCATGGATATTATAATCTTTTTGCCTAATATCCACTTATCAGTGAGTACATATCATTTATGTCCCTTTGGGTCTGGGTTACTCCACCCAGTATGGTGTTTTCTAGTCCTGTACCTGCTAAATTCATTTTAAAAAGCTGATTAGTATTCCATTGTGTAAATGTTTGACTTTTTCTGTATCCATTCTTTCGTTGAGGGACATATAGGTGGTTTCTAGCTTTTAATTGTTGTAAATAAGACTGCTGTGAACATTGTGGAACATTTGTCCTTGTGATACGTTGGGACATCTTTTGGTATATGCCCAGGTGTGGTATACATGGGTCTTCAGGAAGAAATGTTTCCAATTTTCTGAGGAACCACCAGATTGATTTTCAAAGTGATTGTACCAGTAGCAATCCTACCATCAATACATGCATGTTCCTCTTTATCCACATCCTTTCTAAAATCTGCTGTGGCCTGAGCTTTTGATCTTAGCCATTCTGATTAGGGTAAAGTGGAATCTCAGTCTCGTTTTTGATTTGTGTTTCCTTGATTACTAATGATGCTGAAATCTTATTTAGTAACAGCATCTTTTCTTAGCCACAAATATTATTCAGATTTCTATGACATGAGTAAAATGACAGAAAAATGCTGTGGCCCTCTGATGGTCATGGTGGAAGGCAATTTCTGGGAGTACATGGTGAGGAAGTTCTATATATTCTAGGAAGAAGGGAGTAATAGGAAGACACAGACTCACCAATCACTTCAAAGTCTTAAAACCAGGACTCTCATCAGGTCCCAGAAAGTCTTACCTCCTAAAAGTTTTATCACTTTCCAAGACCCTCATTTGATTGTAAAATCTTTAGCTGGGTTTTATAGAACACATATCCATAATAAAGTACCATGGGGCATTTTTCTTTCTCAGGCAGATTAGTTGCTTTTCTGCTTCTTTCAGCTAGATTGGCTGGTCTCTGTTTCTTTTGACCAGGTCATTAGGCTCATTGAAACTTCTTCTAGGTAAGTCATCTAGTATGAGGGTACCTATCAAAAAACTTACTGTTTATAGATCTTTGGAAAGAAGGGATTAATGAATCTATCCACTATCAGGGAATTTGAAAAGATACTGAGTTCCTTACTTCTTATGTTTTTCTATACTTCTTTGAATAATGAAATATTTTTCAGAGATAATATTGATAAACAACACCTATGTTTAGGTTATTTGAGCTTTTTGAATGTGAAAAAAGGAAATCATCTTTTTCTTTGTTTACATATTCTTCTCACAAGCTATAAGAATTGAAAATATGATTAAACAAAATAAGTAAGTTTGACTTTGAAAATGAAATTATATTTAAGAATTATATTTGAAGAAACATAATTCACATCTATTTCTCATACTTGAGTCATGAATCTAATAAATGTCAAGTATGGCCTATAGCTCTTCACTTATGCAAATATTATATGTTTACCATATATATTTATACATATAGGTGTGTATGTGTGTATGTTTGGCATATATAAATATATGCTTATCAGAGTTGTTAGCAAATATGTGACAAAACAACATGTTTACTTTAATTTGTTGTTATATAGAGTTTAAGTCACCATAGCCTCATTTATTATCTTTTATAATTGTGGTGAGGAAGACTATCATAGTGGTGAGATTTTGTAGTAGATGCAAGTGACATTAGAAAGACATTGCTGAAATGGTCAAGTAAGCCTGAGATACAACCTCAAAAGTTAAACTCTTAACATTTAAGTGCTTATTCCTTGTCCTCTAACTCTTAAATTTTCCAGAATCTTCTCAGATTGTACTGTTACCTGAAAACCATGTCTTACTATGCTACAGGACTGTGTAATTACTTAATCCAATCCATTATGTACCTGGCTAACAATTGATAACACTCATCTCCAAGATTCCTTTAGGTACACCTAAAATTGCTTTCAGTCCTAAAATCTGTTAAAGTCTGATAAATCCTTGAGATGGCTTCAAAGCATTTTTACTTTTGTTCTGATGATTTGTACTTGACATCATTTTAGTCACACACTAAAAATGTAAAAAAATAAAAAAATAAAGAAATACCAAACATTTCTTCACCAGTAATAAAACATTATCTAATAAAGATTATATGTTCGTCAAAATGCCCTGAATGAGTAAAATATGCCAAAGAAACAAATTCTCTATTTTCCTAATGGTTATCAGGCTAACTAAATTAAGGTTTAAAATGATCTTTTAATGGAGATGAGATGATTGAAGTAGAAAACAATTATCTCCCCATCCTCAATTCATAATAGTATGTGTTAGGATGGCATGATAGTCTTGAATCTGATTGTAATGGGTTGCTATAGAAACAATATGATTGACTCCCAATCCCACAAGTTACTTATGGGAATTGACATAAAAATTTTGTATAATGCATAACAATTTGATACCACAGTTAATACTGCCACAAAATGTTTTCTTTGTCTAATATCATGGGTCATCTTGCAATAATTATTTTTGGTCCTCTAAAGTAAAAACCTGTATGTTGTTTTATGAAAGTTTTCCTATTCTAACTCTTCCTAAACACCTTCAGTTCTTTATCTTACTGAAAGGTACATGTTTTCATGTAGTAACATTCATTTCTTCTAATTATTGAGAATAGAATAAATTTACATTTCTTATATAACCAAGTTCTGTTAGTAATGCGTAAGAAACACCTAATTTAGAGAACATTGAGCATTTGGATTAGAAACCCTCTCGAACAAAATGCTATCTATGCAGTGAGAGCAGTAGTGTAATTGCTTTTTGGGATTACGTGTAGGTTTGACTTTCTGCTACTGTAATAAGTAATCAGTTTCAGGAGGAACAGACTTACCTTTTGTCACTCTTGTACATGTTTTCACTGTTGTTTGAGTCTGTGTAGCATTGGTACTATTGGACTTCAGCCTCTAGGGATGTTATACATCATACTTTTGTGTGCTGCAGATGAGGCAGAGGGTGGAAAATAAATCTATTCACCTCTTAGCAAGGAGGTCTTTGAGAAGTTAGGAGACCATAATCCTCATAATGGGTGCATATCCAATAACCAAAAGCTTTCTACTATACTTTGTCCTTTAAAGTTTTCACGCTTTCCAGTAGCTTTCAGTGCTTGTATCTATCAGTTGTTAATCTAGTAATTAAATGAGTCAGATGTTGTTTCATCAGTAAACAAATTGTGACTAATTCGTTTCCTTCTGGTTGAGGGAATACATAATTTTTGATGAAAGGTAACATTGTATTGCTGACTTTAACATGAAATGGACTGTTTTTTAAAGGCCTTCAGTAAACCACCATCATGCTTCCTTTTCTGATAATCACACTTTCCATATATCTGTTATATTAACAATATAGACTAACGGACTTCTGGGTTTTCCAAGAAAGAGAGAGATAACTTACACTGCAATGTCACTGTTTTACTGAGAGCTAAAGGCAACACAGATCTTATTAAGATCAGAGCTGCAAACAGAGGCAAAATAATCAAGATCTGGAACAAAAAAATTATTTATATCTCCTTTCTAATCTATTCTACTTTGTTTTGGTTTCATGCATTTAACCTAATTCTGTCACTGGCATTAGACAGCATTCCAACTCTATTGTAGTGCTGATCTCCAAGTAAAATGTAGCTTCCCCAGAGGACCATTTTATTTTTATTATTTTTAACACAGCTGTTTGAACAAATAAATATTTAAAATTTGTCTCCAAAAACTAAAATATTTATTCACATAGCAAACACAGTAAATATACTTTCCTTACATATCTATTGAATAATACATTTATTCATTCAGTTGATGAATGCTGTTAGAAATAATATGTCCCTTTGTTCAACAGCTTAAAGACTACTCTATTTAAAGGAACATCAAGCACTAATACCTACTACAAGCACAATCTGTTATTTTACAAAAGTCAAAAAGACAGTTCCAAGTTAATATTATGTAGTACTGGCTTTTTTTTATGTTGTGTTTATAAGTAAGAGTCAAAATATTGGACATTGGAATATCTAGTACTGAAGGTACTTCTCTCAGAGTCCAAAGAAATACTGTACTGTATTGTAATTTGATAGTGATAAGTTTGTTATCCCTTCTTTCTTATATCCACAGTTTATGTTCATTATTGTAGATAGAAACCACTCAGGTTCCTTCACAGAAGCATGTGACCACACATACTTTACATACAAACACACTTGCTGGTGGTACATGTCTACAATATCACATTTTAATTACTTGTTAACACACAAAAATTTACCTCCAACAGTAGGACATAAAACTCCAAAAAATCACTTAAAATGTGACCATATATTTACTTAGTATTTTGTCGATCAAAACACATAGGGAACCACTGCTTATCTTGTCTCAGTCACTCAAAATCTGTATTTTTACTATATAATTGTAATATATATATATATATATATATATATATATATATATATATGATATAATTAAAGGACGGTCAAAGCTGTCATGTTTTATTACCTTATTAAGGTAATAATTTTAAGAATAAATTATGGTTTGAGGATATTAAAATAATTATTAGTTTCAGAAATAATGAATGTATCTGATTTTCTCATATACTCTTACCCTACCTTATATTATGTTTGTAGAAACAGAAAGAAATGTCAACAAAGCAGTGTTAATATAAAATAATACACTATAGTCCTGTAGACCCACAAGAAACTCAACTATCCACAATGTAGTAAGCCCAGTGGGAGAGGGAGTCAAGATGCTTCATTTGTTACTTTAATAAATACTAACTAAACATGAAAGATGTCAAGATATGACTAAATTGCTAAATACCCAGAAAGACCAGAAAGATGACATCAGTACCTCCTAGAAGACTACTGGGAGCAATATTTAAATTCCATACACTTGGTACACTTACTTGTGAATAGAATTCCAGAAGCTCATGGCAAATGATTTATTGTGCTTAGTTTTAATGTTAGAAGTGCATACGATTCAGTTTTTGATGAACATGTGCAAATTAGAATGTTAGTATAAAATTAAAAAAAACACCTCACTTTCTTAAAATACAAAACATTACAGACAGAATAATATTTAGATATCAGTCAATTTACCTCTTGTTATTCAGGTGCAGAAGCCAAAGACCAAATGATAATGACAAAGTTTGTAGGTATGTCTGAGAGTCTCCAAACCTGATAGTGTTGTGTTTGGTAACACTGAAAGATTAATCTTGTGGTCCAAAATTTGTATATGTGTTTAGACATAAAAACATTACTGATTACAGAGAAAGACAAAAGCTGGCTTCAAAAACGATTGTTAATCAAGTGATATATGTCAGATTTGCAATAAAACCTGTGGCATCCTGGAGTCATAGTCAAGCTTCAGTGATAATGCTGTCTGATAGACACTGCTTGATCTCATGGATTTGTTGATTTTTCTTCTCTGCATCAACAAATATGCTTCTCAGGGTAAGATTTCCTCGAGAATAACTGGATTTCAATGCCACCTCTCCAATTTTTGCTTAGTTCAGAAACACCAGAATATATTTCTACATCATGATAACAGTAAATATCCTTCACATATAGAAGTCATACATTTTTGCGATTCAACTTACTTTGAAAATCATGGCAGGCCAGGTGGTGGTGGCACATGCCTTTAATCCCAGCACTTGGGAGGCAGACACAGGCAGATTTCTGAGTTTGAGGCCAGCCTGATCTACAGAGTGAGTTCCAGGACAGCCAGGGGTATACAGAGAAAACCTGTCTTGAAAAACCAAAAAAAAAAAAAAAAAAAAAAAAAAAATCATGGCAAACTTCATGGTCACAACTATAGTGCAAACATCCAGATTTCCTTACTGTATGCTCAGGATTTTCATTTTGCTGTACCATTTGTGATTCTTTTCAAGAAATTTTGTATTGACAATCATGTTAAAGAAGAAACCTTTTATCCCAAGTTGCTTTGCAGAGTAGTACAGTTCATATAATATATATCTAAACTTACCCATTTATTATGTTTGTAATTATTTTCTGAACTACTTTCAGTTGCATATGTACTCATACTTGCAAATTTTGAGTTATGTAGGATGGTGAAAGACAGCCATGCACTCATACCAACCTCAGAGAGACAGGGCAGAATGGTTGAAATGCCTGTTCCAGCAGCATCTCACATTGGCACAGCTGTATAGATTGGGTTTATTTTCATTCATTTTGCTTGAAGAGTACTCCAAATATGTACTAACAAGAGAGTTGGATAAGCATCACTCTAACCTACAATCTTTTCAGATAAAAAAAAAGGTGCTTTTAATCTCATTTGTTCATAGGCAACTGAGACAGAAATAAGTTGTTCAGTTGTAGGTACTCTAGTTAACATGCTCAAGAGAATATGAAGTAACCTAAAATGAGAATAGCACCTATTTGAGTTTCTTGAAACTCAATAATGGGAACTAAATGAAAGAAGAATTCTTATAGTTTAACTTGGAAATGAGAGTAAGTTAGTTACTGGTAGAGAGAAGAAAGAACATATATTGATCATGAGGGGAATGTACCTAGAACTCCTGTGTGAGTAGAAGTGTTGTGTTCATGCTGGAAGCATAGCATATCGAAAGATCAGATAAATAAGAATCATCACTGCACTGTTTCAGAACATACTATTTTCAGAAAGGAAATGCTCTAATAGATATTTAATGTGATCTTTTATTTACAGTATAAAACATTAAATCCAAACTTCAGATAAATTCTGTAGTGCATGTTATACTCGCAAACAACCAGCCAAAAGATTTATTCTAACAATTAGAAATCTTTCTTAATTATATTTAGTTTTAAGATGAAAGTATCAATAAATTACTAACTTAAATAAAACAAAGCAATCAGAGCATTTGGAATTATTATTTAAACTAATATATGAGGTTGCAAAATTATGTTTACTTCATCTATCATTTGAAAGAAACAATAATTACATTTTGGGAAAGATTTTCAATTCATGATAGTTATTCATAACTTGATAAACTGGAAAAACCAAAGGTTCAGCATGTAAATTTCAATGCTATACACTTCCAAATTCCTCTCAAGTGAGAATGAGTGTGATTGAAATATTGTTGTTTCCATTACATAAATCACTTTTATTCTATCGATTCTGCTTGTTTTATAGCTGTATCAGAAAATGTACTATCACTGCAACACAGGCATTTGTAAATGTCACCATTACATTCCTTTCCTCACCTATTCAAAGTTCATATGTATAAAAAGGAATAAAATATTTAAAAGTAAATGTTCATATTACTGAATATATAAACACATATCTTAAATAAAATTTCAGCAAACTAAGAATGATTGGGGTAAAGAAGTCTACTGTTGTATTTATACTCAATTAAACAGTACTCTGTCAAAACTAAATTTCAACCATGTTTATTAATCAAGTATCTATAAATTAATCCTAGTGACTCATTTTTCTCTTCTAATGACTGTCTATTCTCCTTAAGGACTGGGTGGATGTGACATATATATGACATATATATATATATATATATATATATATATATATATATAT
>NW_021620542.1:586408-590870 GCF_004785775.1 Grammomys surdaster
ATATATATATATATATATATATATATATATATATATATTTTACATGAATTGATTATAATTTAGGTACATGCATAATAATATGGATATGCAAGCAAACAACCTTATTGTTATTTGTCCCTCCTTCTGTACTGATTTCCCTCCTCCTCATTTGGAAACTCCTCATTTTTATTTTTCCTACTTCATATCACATGTATCCTGCTATTCCCTTACCCCAAACCACCTACCCCCATCCATATGGTTTACTAGTACTTTCCCGATTTCTGTGGTTCCTAGTACTTTCCCGATTTCTGTGGTTCCTCCAGGTTGTATACTTTTTTCAGGTGATACGGAGCTAGAAACCAGGTAAGGGAGAACACAGGATATATATGTCTTTCTGGGTCTGGGCTACATCACCCAATACAATTGTTTTTAAGTGCATCTAATTACCTGTAAATTCTATTTTTTTCTTTTTACAGCTTAATAAGATTTCATTTTACATATGTACAACATTTCCATTAACCTTTGATAAATAGTTAATGTCAAAGGACATATAGCTTTTTCCATTTCCAGGCTATTATGAATAGAACATTTATAAACATTGCTGAGTAACTATTTGTAAGTAGGAATCATTTGGGAATATCCCAAGGAGTGGTATAACTGTGACATTGACTAGATATACTTTCAGTGTTTTGAGAATTCTCTTCACTGATTTCAAATTTGACTGAACCAGTTAGAAATCTCATAAACAGGAGACAGGTGTACTCTTTCTCTACACGAACCACGATTTTATGTCAGCTGTTTTATAGATCATAACCATTCTGACTGTATTTAAATGAAATCCCAAAGTTGTTTTAGTTTGCATTTCCATACTTGCTAAGGATAATTAGGATTCTTTGAGGAATTTCTAAACTATTTTTATTTGTATTATTGAGAAATCTTCTGTTATCGGACATCTTGGTTGTTTCCAGCTTCTGGCTATTATAAATAAGGCTGCTATAAACATAGTGGAACGTATATCCTTGTTATATGTTGGAGTATCTTTTGTGTATATGCCCAGTTGTGGTATAGCTGGGTCTTCAGGTAGAACTATTTCCAGTTTTCTAAGGAACCACCAGATTGATTTCCAAAATGGTTTTACCATCTTATAGTTACACCAGCAAAGGAAGAGTATTCCTCTTTCTCCACATCCTCCCCAGCATCTGCTGTCTTCTGAGTTTTTGATCTTAGCCATTCGGACTGGTATGAGGAGGAATCTCAGGGTTGTTTTGATTTGCATTTCCGTGATGACGAAGGATATTGAACATTTCTTTAAGTGCTTCTCAGCCATTCAAGATTTCTCAATTGAGAATTCTTTGTTTAGCTCTATATTCCAGTTTAATAGGGCTATTTGGGTCACTGGAGTCTAACTTCTTGAGTTCTTTGTATATTTTGGATATTAGTCCTCTATTGGATATAGTCTCAGTTTATTGTTCTTATACAATTTGATTGAGTCATTTGTGTCCTTGACTCTGATTTTCAAGATCTTTATATATTCTTGATAATAAGGCTTTTTCAGATACTTGGTATAATATTTTCTCCATGCTGTGTGTTTCTTCCCCCATTTGATTCCTTGTTTCTTTTACTGCAGGGAAGGTGTTTAATATTATGCAGTGCCAATTGTTGATTATCCTAAATTCCTTAAAATAATGGAGGGATCCTTCTGCTTCCAAAGAGCTTTTCTACTCTTATATTGTGAATGGCATTGTGTTTGCTTTCTTCTAGTAGTTCTAATTGTTCATGTTTATAATTGAGGTTCTTGATCCATGTAGATATAATTTTTGTACAGGTTGATATTTATGAGTCTAATTCCACTCTTCTCCCTTTGGTCATCTATTTTTTTCCAACCCTATGTTTTTGAAGATGTTGTCTCTTTCCAGTGCATTCCTTTTGGTTTTTGCCATATATCAGATATGACTGTAGATACAAGTAATCATGTTTGGGTCATTTATTTTATCCCATTGTTCTATATGTCTCTTTTTGCATCAGTATCTCATTTTTTCTTATTATAGTTCTGCAATACATATGTAATCTAGAATTGTAAGGTCTACAGTATATGTTTTGCTCAATATTGCTTTCATTGTTGGAAATCTTTTCTGGTCCCATATGAGCAATAGAATTTTCATTTCAAGTGTGTTTCACCATCTTTCAAGAGGTTTAAAGATTTTATTGCAGACATCATTCACCTACGTTGTTAGCTAATTCCAAAATAGTTTATTGTTTATATGCTATTATAAATGAGTGTATGTCTTTGATATTTTTCTCACTGTGTTGGTTGATTTTGAATAGAAAGACCACTCATTTTTGTATTTTTTGATTTTTGTACTCTTGACACTTTGTTACAATAATTGATTGTTTCTCTTAATTGATTGAAATTATTTGTTGAAAGCTTTAGGGTCTTTAATGTATAATGCCATGCCATTCTTAATATAATTTTACTTTATACTCTATTTTTATCTCTTTAATTTTTATCTTTTAATTATCTCTTTTAATTTTCCATCATTTTTCTAGCTTGTGGTACACACTAAATACATACATACACACATACATAGTTAAGTCGAGTTAAGCTATTTGTTTGGCAATATTCTCCATAGGTACTACAGACTAACAAAATTCCTAGTATCAAATAATAGTATTATCCATTCGACAGACTGTGGGATAGTACTAGTGACTTCCAAAACAATATGTGTTAATGAGGTAGCCCTTGGTTTCCCCTCATGGGTTGAGGATAAATGATAAAATTACAAATATTTGTACATACTCTTGTAATAATTGAAAAAAATGTTTTGGTCATAAATCTAAATAGAAACTTTTCTATCTTCTTCCTACTTATCAGAAATAGCTCTTAATTTTTTACTAATCATACACATGGTGTGGACTTGGTGGGCTCTGGTAAGCAAAAGCCAAACAAAACTTACTTCTGAGTACAGATGCTATTATTATTTCAGGTGTTTATTTCCTCATATATCTAAGCAATATTGTAATTATTGGTATCCTAAATAAGGTTGGTATTTGTGGGATGAAACACCATCACCAAAAGAACTTGAAGAGGAAACAATGTATTTGGCTTATAATTCCACATTGAAGGCTATCACCCAAGGAAGTCATGGCAAGAATTCAAACAGCGCAGAAACATGGAGGCAGATGAGCAGAGGTTATGCTTTTACTAGCTGAATCCTGATGTCTTGCTCAGCCTGATTCTTTATAGAGCCCAGGACACACTAGCTGAGGGATGGCACTATCCATCATGGTCTGGGCCCTCTCACATAAAGCACTATATGAGATATTTCCCTACAGGCTTTTGTACAGTCCTATCTTATGGAGGCGGCTTCTCATTTAAGGGTCAGTATTCCCTGATTACTCTAGTTTGTGTCAAGTTGACATAAAACTAGCCAGCATAACAGGCATAGTTGGTTTTGGTGGTTTGAATATATTCATAAGACCCTAGACTCCTTCTCTGTGGTCTTTGGTAGCTACATTTTATACTCAGTAACAAAATTACTGCTACTGCACTGACTCGCTATAGCCATTAGCTTCTTATTCTCATAGAAAGGAAGAATGAAATTTAAAGAAATTATTGCTTCCAAAGTTAACAAAAGGCAGAGATTTTAGCTATATATAAAATAGAATAAATCATATAATTTTGAAAATAACATATTTCCAATTCCTACACATTTCTTTTCCTGTAGTGTTACTAAATATAAAACAATAATATCAAGCTCTAGTGAGGTGCATGAGAGTAAATTATATAAATGATAACATAGCATATGTAAATTACTTGTTTAAATCTCTGACCCCAAGATTTCATGTATCAAGGCATCAGACCAGAAAACAGGAGTCTTTCTAATTAAGAGACAGAACATACTCTAGCAGTTCTAATACCTATATTTCAAATTCAATGTTTAATTTGTCAGGTATCTCTAATATAACTTCAAGGACAGACGGTTGCTAAACCTAACACATTAGTTATAATTTTAATGATTGAGTTAGTTATATTTTTAATTTTTTGCATGGTAAGGTTAGCCAAATACTTATAAATAACTTCCTGTCCTCATTTGATAATATAGTAGAGCTTTGGAAGGATTAACAACTATGAAGGAAAAGGCCGTCAGGTTCTGCTACTTTGTAAAGGCCGGCCGGTTCTGCTGCTCCAGTCCGCAGGTCAGGGTCTAGCAAGAGAGAGAGTGGGGAGGGAGGAAGGGGGAAAAAGGGGTGAGAGACGCAAAAGATAGATACAAGACAGAGTCCGGTGGCGTCTCTTCAAGTCTCTTCTTTATTCTCCTCTCTTCTTACTATATTCTCACTCCTTCAGTCTCCTGACACCTCTCACTTTCTCACTCCTTCCTCTACTTCCTATTTCCTACTACCTCCTACTACTTACTACCTCCTACTTTCTACCTCTTCAATAGAAAGGAAATCCGGGTATTTATACCCTTTACCACGTGAC
>NW_021620542.1:590880-599858 GCF_004785775.1 Grammomys surdaster
GGCTGTAAAGATGATAGCCACTTTCGGCTAAGAGTCGGCTCCCAACAATAACTGAGCTTAAAGCCCAAGATTATTTGAACACAACCTCTTCTATATGAAAATCAAAATCAAAAGACCATAACAAATGATAAGAAATAGAATGAACCTAGTACACAAAATTAATATATACTCATAGTAAAATATCCAATATTAAATCATTACCACAAATATCCAGAAAAGAACATTTGCAATTAAAAATTGATGGAATTGAACTGAGGCTTCTCCTGGATCCTTTCCAATCTCTTTGCTCTGGCAGACCCAATTCTTAGGGTCATCACTAGTGCAATCCAACACCACCTCCAGCTTTCCTTTCCCCCCTACAGTCCTCCTATGATCTGCATTACAACCCTCACTGCTATGTTCCAGCCTCCAACTCAGGTGGACAACCCCCCCTCAACAGCAAGGCATACCTACCTGAAGATCAGGTAGGCTGTCTACAGACAATCTCTACACTTAGTTGTCCTCCAGACCCAATCCTCAGGGTTGCCTCTAGCTTTGCAATAGAATACCAGCTGAAGTCACTGTTTCTCACAAACCATACTCACTTGACAACTTGACCCTCAGATTCCAGAGCAAGCAAGTATTTCAGCTGAGGAGGCTTGACCTAACATATAGCATATCCAACATACTCTGAAAATCAATAGGAAAAACATAAACCAATGATCAAAATAGTCACCCCCCCAAAAAAAGACAAGCCTAGAAATCAATACTTAGCCTTATAATCACTCCAAATTCAGATGCCTAGGTACCAGCATAAGAATAGAATCAATAATAGCCAGGAAAATGAATCTCTAATGGAGGTCAGGTATTTTAACACAGTAGGCGCAAAATATTTCAACATAGCTAAAGCATAAGAAAAATACCTTAAAACCAAATATATGAGATAATCTCAGCCCTAGAGGAGGAAATGAATAAATCCCTCCAAGCAAGCCATTAAAACAGAAACAAACAATTGGATGAAATGGATAAGTCCTGTAAAGAAAACCAAGTTGTTGGGGTAAGGGGGGGAAGGCTAGGACACTCCGATGAAATTAATAAAACTGTTCAAGACCTGAAGATTGAAATAGAAGAAATAAAGAAATCATGAAGTCAGGGGATTCTGCAAATGAAAAACTTCAGAATGTGAACAGGAACTACATAGTCAACCATTACCAAAGAACAAGAGATGGGTAATTTTATCTCATGGCCTGAGGCCAATATTTCTATTTTGGTCAAGCTTCAAAAAATTGACTATATACCTTGATCATGCTAGCCCTTTTTGTCCTGGGAATACATTTATTCCTGCCCATTGTGTTAAAGGTTTTCTTCAATAATATAAACATGCTGGCAGCCAAGTCCATGGCTTGAACCTAAAAATAAACCCCTAGACATTTTTTTTTTTAATTAACAGGGTGGCAAGCTAAGGACAGGTAAGATTCTGCACAGAGCTTTAGCAAACTAAGACAGAAGTACATTGCTTTGCATAATGCATATTCCATGATGGGTAAGGAAGGCATTCTTGTCAGAATGACCTAAGACAGGCTCAGTCTTTTTAATGGAATATAAAAGAGGGAGAAGTGTAGAGTATTTGGGGCTACTTGGCAAGAATCTGTCATGAGCCAAGGACAAGGAAATGGGCTGCTTGGCAAGAATATGACATTGGCCAAGGACAAGGAAGTAGGCTTCAGGCATGAATTTGATATTAAACTGTAACAAAACTTATTTCATGTAGGAATCTAAATCTTAGGCTAGAACAAAGAAGTAATCTCAGACAGGAACCTAAATATTAGGCTAGAACGAAGAAATAATTTCAGAAAGGAATCTAAATTTCAGACTAGAGCAAGGAAGTAGGCTTCAGACATGAAAGTGACCTTGGGCTAGGACAAAAAATTAGGCTCAGATACTTTAGTCATGTCATAAGGCCTTAGAAACAGTAATTATGCGAGTGTTCACTTAATTGGGTTTAATGCCTTGCTTTTCCTTTGACTATTTGTGTTATTGTCTTGCTTGTTCCTTGACCATTTGCATCTATTGTATTGCAAGACCCTCAACCTAGAACTGACCTTAATATATGCATTAATCAAAATGGTATTAAAGAATGAAGGAAAAGAGGGGATAGGGTAGTGGGTTCTAGGGAAAGGAAATGGGTAAAGGGGATGATATCTGTATTGTAAATAAATGAAATATCCAATAAAAATAATAAAGCAACCACAAAATAAAGAAAATCAATAAAATAGCAAATGCTTATCCAGAATAATTAAAATACAGGGAGATAATATCAAAATCAGAAATCATAAAGGGGAAATAAGAAAAGACACCAAAGAAATTCAGAGAATCATAATGGTGTATTATATTTTAAAAATATTCTATAATACTGGAAAATATGAAAGAATGGATAATTTTTAATAGATACTACTTATCACAGTTAAATCAAGATAAGATAACAATCTAAATAAAACTATAACCACTAGTGAAATAGATGCAGACATTAATACCCTCTCAACCAAACAAATCAACAATAATACCAGACAAAAGACAAAAGAAAACACAAGCAAACAAGCAAAACCTAGGACAGATGGTACTAGCACAGAACTCTACCACACTTTCATAGACTAGTAAATGACACTTATTTAAAATTATTTCAAAATTTTTTATAATGCCAGAGTTATGCTGGTATACAATCCCCATAAAGTCCCAACAAAGAAGGAGAATTCCAGACCAATTTTCCTTATGAACACATATCGAAAATTCTCAGTAAAATACTTGCAACCCAAATCCATGAACACATCAAAAAGATCATTTACCACAATCAAAAATATTTCATCCCAGATATGGAAGGACAGTTTAACATAAAACAAATTAGACAATATAACCAACCTTATAAACCCACTGGAAGAAATAAAACAAATAACAAAAACAAAAGACAAAAAGCCTTTGATCATCTCATTAAATGTTAAAAAGCCTTTGACAATATCCAACACCCCTTTCATGATAAAAAGTCATTAAGACATTAGGAAATCAAGGGACATATCTAAACATAATAAACCCAATTTACAGCAAGTATGTAGCCAACATAAAAATAAATGAAGAGATACACTAAACAATTGCACTAAAACCAGGAACAGCACAAGTTGTTTCATGCTCTCCATATCTATTCAATATACTACTCAGAGTTTTACCTTGAACAATAAGACAACTAAGGGAGACACAAGTTGGGAAGGGTGAACTCTATAATTTTTTATTTTCATATGATATACAAAGTGGTTGGATACAAGACTAATTAAAAAAATCAGTAGCCCTTTTGTAAACAAATGACAATTTTATTGAAAAAAAAACCTACACTTCACAATAGCATCAAATATTATATAATATTTTGGGGTAATTCAAACCAAGCAAGTGAAAAACCTATATAATAAAAATTTGAACACTTTGAAGAAAGAAATTAGAGATGATATTAAATGGAAATATTGCCCATGTTTATGGATCAGTAAGTAGGGTTAACATAATAAAAATAATTATTATATTCAAACAATCTTCACGATCAACACAGCCACAATCAAAATTACAATTCATTACAAACCTTTAAGAAGCAATTCTCAAATTCATATGAAAACAGCAACAACAAAAACAAACAAGTAACAATCTAGAATAATGAAAACAATAAAATAATGTGGAGATATGGAAATTATGATTTCAAGCTGTACTATAGAGCTACACTTATAAAACTTGTATAGTATTAGCATAAAATCAGACACATTGATCAATGAAATAGAATTGAAGACCTAACCATAAATTCCTGCACATATGGACACTTCATTCTTGATATAGAAGCCAGAAATACACAATAGAATAAACAAAGCAGCTTTAACAATGTTGCTGGTCTTTTAAGAAGCTCCAAACTTTAACAGGCCCCTAGATGTTAGGACTCCATGATAGAAGTTCCATTTAGCTGTACAATTCAGCAGGTACACACCACTCAAAAACTAAAACAAAGACATAATAAATGTTATATGCTAAGAAAGTCTCAAAATGCACTAATCTTGCCTATTACCTTTGATAGTTCTGCTTCTGGCTAACTATTCTTAACTGAAGTATGTCAACTAAGAATGTGGTTTGGTGTTTCAAAGCTCACCATGAGAAAAGTTCAGAGTTACATTGGGAACTCACTCCCAATGTAGTTGTCAGCTGATTCATAAAGACATTGTATTGGCTTAAACCCATATTTGAACAGTCTACTCTGGTGAATATTCCCCATTTCTGGAGGTCTCAATGAGGTTCTGGAGACCAGACTTGGTGACATTGAGGGGTGCAAAACCCTTGGATCAAGGAAAAGTGCAGAGATAAGGGAATTCCTAGCAGGTATACAACCTGAGATGATCTAGGTCCCCAGAGTTCCCTTTGATCAATCACTGCCTAATCATACAGTGGGGTCTGGCATCTCCATTCCAAAAGGAAACAAATAAGAAAATTGACAGATCTGTCACCTCTGGAGATAAGTCTGGTTAAAATGCCTCCTCTTTGGACAAATAGGACAAACGGAATGTAGCTGCAGATCCAGTATCCTGAGTCTATAAGATATGTCACTAGATCCTGCTGTCTATTCACCTGTGTGAGTGTTAATTATCCCCTGGTGGTCTTCACTGTATCTCTGTGTGTATGTTGGTCTGTATAGGTCTTTTTATATGTGAACAGTGACGTTTTCTGGAGTGAGATCCACTTTCACCCAATTTAAAATCTGTGCTTCTTTTTGATGGGGTACAGAATTAGTTTGGCACAGTGTGGTTATTCAGATCTCAAAATGTCTTTCACCTGACCTAATCCAGGAACTAGCAAACTTTCTTTTTTATTGTATATTTTATTTATTTACATTTCAGATGTTATCCCCTTTTACCATCCCCTCCCCGAAAATCCTCACTCCATCTCCGTGCCCCTGCTTCTATGAGGGTATACCCTCACCCACCCAACAACTCCCACCTCTCAACACCAGGATTCTCCTACACTGGGACATCTAGCCCTCATATGACCAAGGACCTCCTCTCCCATATATACCTGACAAGACCATCCTCCCCCAAATATATACAGTTGTAGCCATGGGTCCCTCCCTGTGTGCTCCCAGGATGGCCATTTAGACCCTGAGAGCTCTGGGTGGTTGGTATCGTTGCTCTCCCCATGGACTGCAAATTCCTTCAGCTTCCTCTGTGAGCATCCACCTCTGTGTATGTCAGACTCTGGCAGAGCCTCTAAGGAGACAGCTATGTCAAGCTCCTGTTAGCATGCACTTCCTGGCATCCACAACAGAGTCTGTCTTTGGTGACTGCACATGGGATGGATATCTAGGTGGGGCAATCTCTAATCTACCCACTTTCAGATATTCTGTACCACCACTGACCCTATATATCTTATGTGAGGGGCAGGCTGTAGGTGAGGGGTTTAGAAAGTGGGCAGCCCCTCCTTCAGTTTCTGTTCCACACTTTGTCTCCATATTTGCTCCTGGGAATATTCTGTTACTCCTTCTAAGAAGGACTGAAGCACCCACACTTTGGTCCTGCTTCTTCATGAGCTTCATGTGGTCTGTGAGATGTATCTTGGGTATTGTGAGCTTTTGGGCTAATATCCAATTATCAGTTAGTGCATACCATATATGTTCTTTTATAATTGGGTTACCTCACTCAAAATGAGATTTTCTAGTTCCATTCATTTGCCTAAAAATTTCATGAAGTCATTGTTTTAAATAGATGAGTAGTACCCTATTGTGAAAGTGTACCCATTTTTTGTATCCATTTCTCTGTTAAAGGACATCTGGATTCTTTCCATCTTATGGCTACTTATAAATAAGGCTGTTACAAACATAGTAGAGCACTTGGCCTTGTTATATGTTGCAGCATCTATTTGTTATATGACCAGTAGTGGTATAGCTGGGTCTTCAGGTAATACTATGTCCAATTTTCTGAGCAACCACCAGACTGATATACAGAGTTGTTGAATCATCTTGCCATCCCATCAGTAATGGAGTAGTGTTCCTCTTTCTTCACATTCTTGCCAGCATCTGCTATCACCTGAGTTTTTGATCTTAGCTTTCTAACTGGTGTGAGGTGGAATCTCAGGGTTGTTTTGATTTGCATTTCCCTGATGACTAAGGATGTTAAACATTTCTTTAGGTGCTTCAAGATAATTTGAGTTTCCTGAGTTGAGAATTCTCTGTTTAACTCTATACCCCAATTTTTAATAGGGTTATTTGATTGTCTTCTGTCTAATTTCTTGAATGCTTTGTATATGTTAAATATTAGCCCTCTATCAGATTTTGGATTGGTAAAGATCTTTTCCCAATCTGTTGGTTGCCATTTTGACAGTGTCCTTTGCTTTACAGAAGCTTTGCAATTTTATGAGGTCCCATTTGTCAATTCTTGATCTTAGAACATAAGTCATTGGTGTTCTGCTTTGTTGCATGACTCTTGATGACAACTAAGGTTGGTTCTGTGCATGGGATTGGTGAGATGGTGTGCTTCTGGTCATCTTTTTATAGCCTCTTCCAATAATGGATCCGGAGAACATTCCATCAAGTTTTTGGCCAAGGCTATTCTGTAGAGAACTTCAAAAAACCAAGACTATGCTAGCAGAGAGTGTCACTCTCTGAAATCTTTTAGAGGAGTATTGTTGCTGAGGACAACATCTAAACCAGTCACTGAACATATAGGTCAAGTTGGCACCCACATGGAGCCTTCATCCCTGTGATTTAGTCTATCTGGCAATGGAAGGTACTTTGCAGGGCACACAAAAAAAAAAAAAAAAACCTAGATGCTACCCCGTCTCTAAATCCCTCACCTACAATATGCCCCTCACACAAGATATGTAGGATCAGTGGTAGTGCAGAACTTCTGAAAGTGGGCAAGTAATTACTGGTTAAAATGAGGCTTATGCCATGAGAAGATCTAGAGTGCCTAGATAGCTAGAAACCAGAAACTAAATAGCCCAGAAGCCTAGAATAGAAATAAACACTATAAACACACACATGCACACACACACACACACACACACACACACACACACACACACACGTACACATCTATAACGAATTCCTAATGGTATTCTGCTGTACTCATAAGGTTGGTACCTTGTAGAGTAGCCATCAGAGAGGCTTCCTCTGGCAGCAAAAGGTAGATGGTGCAGAGATCTACAGCCAGACATTATACAGAGGGAGAATCCAAATTTGAGGTCTCCACTAGGTCCCTCCTCTTGGAGATGGGAAACTACAAAGAGAAGGATGAGAAAAGACTGTAGGAATGGATTGGAGGACAACGGGAGACCATTGTCCACTAAATCGAGTAAGCAGACCTCACAGGGGCTCACAGAGACTGAGGCTGCAAGCACAGACCCACCATGGATATTCATTAGGTCCCCTATTGGTACCTTATGTTTTTAGGTTGGTGGTTTTGTTGGACTGCTAATGATGGGAGTGTGTCGCTCAGTCTTTTGCCTGTTTTGTAATCTTTCTCCTCCTATTGAGTTTCCTTGTCCAGAGTTCTTATGGGTTTTGTCTTTTTACTTTATCTTGGTTTGTTATGTTTGTTGTTGTCTCTTCGAGGCCACTTCATTTTTGAGAAGAAATGGACAGGGAGCACATCTTTGAGAGAGTAAATTTGAGAAGACTTGGGAAGAACTAAAGAAGGGGAAATAGTAGTCCAGATGTATTGTATAGAAGAAGTATCATTTTTAATAAGAAGAAAGAGGAAGAAAGAATAAAAGAAATTGGCAAAGTTAAAGAAATAATGAAGAATGGACACATATATTAAATGGGGACAGACATAATTTAGGTAAGATTGGTAACATCAAAAAGTACATTTTTGAAACTTTCAAAACAGATAGGAGAATTTCAGCTAAGGAAAGAGAAAAATATATCTTAATTGCAAAAATCAGAAATGAAAGAGGAGGCCTTTCTGATGTTAAATATCCTATCATTTCTTGATTTTTAAAGAAGATTTTAATTATTAAAATTTTTCTAAGTTTTAAAAAAACTATACAATTATTATCAGATCTATATTTCTATGATTCATGAACAGCAGTAATTTTCTATTAATTATTGGTTCTATCATTGAAAATATGCTACAAATATCATTTAGTGCAACAAAATTGTTTACTTATGACTCAGTGAAATTAATTTTTTCAACATTTTATTGATTGGAGCATGATCAAACTATGAGTGGCAAACCCCTTAAATATAACTTGATTCTTTCTCTACCTACTTGCTACAAGCTATCAACTGTAAAGAGCTGCACTTCAGCATTTTTATCAGAAGTTTTTAGGTCTCTTTTCATTGGCTACCTGTCTGGACTGATAATATGCTTTCCGGGAGTGGGAGTGTAGAGTGCTGTGACAGAAGACTTCAATGTCTCTCATTCTTATTTATGAGTCTGTGTTCAGTTACTCCAAAAGATGCTTCCTTGCCACTAAAAAGTCAGAAGTAGAACAGATAGTGGAACTCCACATGGTTACTAGTGGCAGTGTTTGTCAAGGACATTCACATGGCCTCAGGCTGCTACATAGACCATGAACATTAAGTTGGTCTTAGGTGGCATCACAAACCATGGACATCAGCATTGGCCCAAGTGGTAGTAAAGACCTTGGAGATCTTTCAAAGAGAATTAAACCAGAAAATGAACCATTCTTCATCTTGGATATCTTTCTCTTTTCATAGCCAGAATGATTGTGCATCTGGGTACTGTTTTTTGGGGCAGAGCCTGTATGAGTTCCAGGTTGATGGATACTACCTGCTGGCCCTACTGAGCAACAGCATGTTCCTTTGTACACCAAAGCTGTGTTCCCATACTTGTTGATGCTGCTCCATCTCTAGTTCTTCCTGTCTCAACTACACAAGCCCCACTCCATTCTGCAATCTTTCCTACTTCTCCAATATACATTCATGCATTAAATGGCATTGCAAACTTCATATATATATATATATA
>NW_021620542.1:599958-677401 GCF_004785775.1 Grammomys surdaster
AGATTAGTTGAGCCAGGGCATCCTTTCCTCCTGGATTCCCTGCTCAGCTACAAATGCAATTACTTATTTGAAACCAGTCATTGGTCTGGTTCATGGTTTGTGGTTTTTGAAGCACTGTATTCAAAATATCGCTGAGACTCATCTCAGATATTAGAGTGAATTTGTAGCTGAGCAGGGAATCCAGGAGGAAAGGATGCCATGGCTCAACTATTCTGCTTGCAGACTTTTCCAGTGCCATAGTTTAGTAACAGTGACTCCAATATTGAGCAGTGTTTTGAGCCAGGCTTGGTAATCCAAACCACCCAGTGGGCCAGAGAAAGGCCCTACTAAGCAAAGATATGCTTTTTTGTCCGAGGAGCTCTGCTACCACACCATTATCTGGTTCCTCTGGTTTCATTTCTCTTCTGAATGTGCAGCTTCACACTGCTATCTTTTTTATTTTTTTCAATTTTATGAGACCACATTTTAAGAGCACAGACTCATAAGGACTTTTAGTTGTTCTGGAGATACTATGCTTTCTACAGCTTCACCTTCAGCCTCCTCGTCTCTCCTTGAAATTTCCCTGCATCTTTTAGGCTCCTAACAGGAGCTCTGTGATCCTGCAGGTGCCTGTAGCCTCCACCATCCTTGTTTTTGTCTCTCATATATTACATCAAGATTGCAGTTTTCCTACTTTTCTTTCCTCAATGTCCTCCCCAACACCTCCTTCTTCCAGAGATCTACTCTCTCTTTTCCTGCAAAAAAAAAGCCAGGCTTCCAAAGGACATCAACTGAATCTGGCATAAGACCTTGCAATGTGAATAGGCTCAAACCCTCACAACAAATCTGGATGAACAAAAAGATCTCAAAAGCAGACAAAAAGAGTGAATGATAGCCACAGCTTCCATTATTAGCAGTCCCACAAGAAGACCCAGGTATACAACCATAACATATATGCAGAGTTCCTAGATCAAACCAATGCAGGTTCTCTTATGGTCAGTTCCATTGCTGTGAGTCTCTAAGAGCCCTTTTTAGTTGATTCTCTGGGCCATGTTCTCCTGGTCTCTTCAGCTTCTCTGGCTTCTACAAATCTTCATTTCCCTATTCCACAGGATCTTTGAACTCCATATTATTTCATGTGAAGTTGAATTTTTTGTTTTACATAGCTTAAATTTTTTAATGAAGCTTATTTTTGTTTCGGCATGCTTCTGTTTTTTTTTTTCCTATTGGCTCCTGATGACTGTAAGTGATTCATGACATATAATTAATAAAGGTGATTACAGATTACAAAAAATAAATGAGAATTTATCAGAATATATATTTAAGAGACAGCTGTATAAAATGCTTTGAAATAAATGGATATACATTTTCACAAATTAGTATGTAAAAATAATTTCTTAAATTGATTTGCATGGATTAAAAGTAATTAAATACTTTAATATTGGAACCTGAGAAATTAAAACACAATCGAGATTTCACAATGTAAGGTGATATAAAATAGATGCACTTTCTATAGTCTTCTTGTTCCCTTCTACATGTACAAGACATAATATATTATCTGATTTACATTCTAAGGTATTTCACTTCAAAGTTTATATATATATACATATATATATATATATGTATATGGAACATTCTAGACTTTAAAAAAACTCAATTCAGTTGTATTTGTCTGCATAGAAGAAACATAATGTGGACCACTGTATCTGATTCCATTAATATTGATGGATGATGCATTTTAAGGAATTGTATGTGTGAATCTCTTGTAGCTTGTAAATTCCTATCATGAGCATAGGTCTGAGATGGTTGGCACTATCCTCTTATATAAACTATTTACAAAAGTCAGGGAAATTGTTGTCTATATAAAACAATGAAAAGCTTGAATCCTTTTCCTTTATAAGATATTTGAAAATGCCAGTATGCATCCTGTGATTAACAAGTAGAAAGTGACAGGATACTGTAAAGTGGAAATGTGTGTGTTGCTTATCTGGGCATCACCCCATATTTTTCTATTTTTATTAGATTATTAATTGTACAAAACAGTGGTGTTATTATGGAATTCCATATATATGTGTGCAATATGCTTTGATCATCTGTCTCAGTTAGGGTTTTATTGAACAGACACCATGACCAAGGCATGTCTCATGAAGAACAATATTTAATTAGTGCTGGCTTACCAGTTCAGAGGTTCATTCCATTATCAAAAAGGCAGGAGGATGACAGCATCCAGACAGGCATAATACAAGTGGAGCTGAGAGTTCTATATCTTGAACTGAAGGCTTCTAGGAGATGACTGATTTTCAGGCAGCTAGGATGAGGGTCTTTTTTTTTAATTGGATATTTTATTTATTTACATTTCAACTGTTATCCCCTTTCCCAGTTTCCCCTCCGCAAAACCCCTATCCTACCCTACCCAACCCCCCTGCTTCTATTAGGGTGCTCCCCCATATACACACTCCTGCCTCACTGGCCAAACATTCCCTTACATTTGGGCAATGAGACTTCACAGGACCAAGGGCCTCCCCTCCCATTGATGCCAGATAAGAACATTCTCTGCTACATATGCAGCTGGAGCCATGGGTCCTGTTTGTTTGGTGTTTTAGTCTGTAGGAACTCTGGGGGGGGGCGGGGGCGGCAGTCTGGTTGGTTGATATTGTTGTTCTTTATATGGAGTTGCAAACCCATCAGTTCCTCTAGTCCTTACCCTAACTACTCCATTGGGGTCCCTGTGCTCACTCCAATGGTGGCACATGACAGTTTTTGCTGAAGGAGGCAGAACAGAAGGATCATGAATTTGAGGCCAGCCAATCCCTGCTCTCCTGACCTGCTGATCTCCTTCTGTTTGTGCAAACCCTAACTTTGCTTTCACATATTATCTCTATTGTTCTATTTTATTCTTTCAAACTTATTATTGTTGTATGTATAGACCCAAATTACTGAGTGGCTTTTTAACATAGAATTGAAGCTGCTGTTGAGGACATGCTGAAAAACAAAGAGATTCTCCTAGCAATCCAGAGAATAATTTCTGCATTAATTTCATGCTTGGCAATGAAAAGTTTGAGAAAGATCCACAGCTATTAAGTAAATTTCATATAAATTAGAAAATAATATGTAGAGGGTTTACAATAAGTCATTCAGAAAAGCTGCTGGCAATTGTGAGTATATGTGATGCTCAACGCATCAGCAGTTATTTGGAAAATAGTTTCCTTATTTGGCATTCAGGCCTCCCGTTGTCAAGCACACCAGATATTACACATCCCCAGCCATGTGGAGTGCAATTGAAAGAGGTTAAAACATGGAAATGACTTGCAAATCATCATTAAGAGTCAGCACTGTAGAAAAATTGAAATGATATGCATGGCCAAATTAGTATTTTCTTTCCAATTATTTTGGTTTTAAAACAAAATATCCCTAATGTGGTCATGTAGGCAATTTATAAAAGATTAAGCAATAAATGAATAATAATTTCAGATGCTATTGAATAAAGGAGACTTAAATCACACTCATGCTGTTCTGAGAGCTATAATAAATTCCCATAGAGTGCTTAATTTACACAGCACTGGGTCACATTAATATCACACAGTGGGATGACACTCAGGATCACCTCTGTATTAGTAATGTGATAGATGACCAATCAGAACACCAGTAAAAGAGAAGACAGCATGAAAATAAACACAAATATATAACTTATTTTCAGGAAATCCATTCAATAATATTCCATATTTTAATCCCATAGCTCAAAATGTTTCTTATTTTAATTCATTTCATTAATGAATTAATCAATATTAGCTATTACTTTATATAATGAGATTTTAAAACAAAACCTTTCATTATGAAGAGAATATTGATCAACCAATTGTTGTTTAAAATAGTTAATAATACTGCATTACAATATTTTTGATACATATTTATATGCATTTTTACAACTTTACTCTTGGATTCCTATTTTTTTTAGGAAGAATGGAAGTTCAAAATATAAAGTTTAGCACTTTCATATGTTAAACACTGCATAAATTTCAATGTCGTTTGATTGCTATTTCAAAATTTAAAAAGGAAGAAATAGAAGAAGAAATGAAGGGAGACAGGAAGGAAGAAAGGTAAAGAAGGAGGGAGAGAATGGGCCAATGGTAACCAACAATTCTAGTTTCAGTCTCTAGGCCTACAGAACTACTCTGTGTGCAAATCACATTTCCTAATCTAGATCCAGAACCATGACCCAGGAAGCCACTTTTTGTACAAGTCACCTTTCCTGGATCAGTTATTTTTTTTTCTTGGCCTTCTTTTTCATCAAGTAACTTCCATCTGAAAACCTGCAAGCCTAGTTCCAGACCTGTAGCCATGAACCCTCTTAATTTGTAAAGCATTTTTGCCTGGAGCTTACTTCTTCCCTTCCATCCATTTCCACTTCATAAAAACCCACAATCCTTGTCCCAGACTACAGTCATGGAATCCACTTACTCCCTGAGACATCCATGCTGGGTTAGTCTGTTTCATCCTTACTCATTGCACTAAGCATTCTCTACTATTCCTCACCTATCTGTACACAGAGGCCTTTCTCAGATACATAGGCCTAACGCTTACTTTCTTCTAGTGCTACCACTAATGGGTGAGTTGCTCTTTTTACTCTACTTCTTCCCTCCACTCTATGCCACAGCAACAAACATAAGACAAATTCAAGACCCCCAGTTTGGGAGTTATCTTTTCCTGCTCCTATTAAACAGTTCCTCCAATAGTTTTAACTAGTCTCATTTAGGTCACACATCCATTGCACTATTTAAATCAAAGGAATGCCAAATTATTACATCAGACACACAATGAATGAAAGACAGCCACATACTCAAGTCAAACTGCAAAACAAATCAATATGAACAGTCAAAACAGCCTGAGTTTATTTAAACCAAGAAAAGGATTCTTTAATGAGAACTATCAACATAAAACCAGGACATAGAATTTAAAAGAAAAATAATGGACTTTATTAAAGAATTTAAGGACTTTAGGGAAGAAACAAACACATCATCGAATTCCAAGGAGAAAAATCATAAACACTTATGTGATGTCTCATAAAATACATGCACATTGTTGGATAAATTATGAAAATAATTTAGGATTTAGAAACTTTATTCAATAAAATGATAGAACCATGGAAGAGAACACTGGCTGAAATGAAGATGGACATTAAAACCTCATATCTTGATCAGAAATCTTTGGAGAAAGTCTTAATAGCTTCCTAGTTTGTTTAAAGTTTCTGTTTGTCATGAAAATAAACCACCAGAATATAGTATATCAGCATTCAAGATAAAGTAAAGAGGTTGTAGATCATGTAAAGAATATGTTTGTTTAAAGTACAAGAAATAGATGTACAATAAACATGGCACACTGTCAAAAGAGAAAAATTTTGAGCTATGGGCACAAGTAAGAATACCAAGGGAGAAAAATACCAGGTTAATAATATAGACCAAATCACAGAAGAAAAATTCGTCTGTAAGCTAACCAAGGAAATACTCATTGTCAATAGGACAAAAAGGCAGCCTACAGATTAGAAAAACATCTTTACCAATCCTACATCTGACAGAGGTCTAATATTCAAAATTTATAAAGAAATCAAGAAGTTAGACAATAATCCAAATAACTCACTTTAAAAATGGGTTGCAGATCTAAACAGAGAATTCTCAACAGAGAAATCTCAAATTTCTGAGAAGCATTTAAATAAATGCTCAAAGCCCTTAGTCATAGAAAATAATGCAAATCAAAACAATCCTGAGATTTTATCATGTACTGGTCAGAATGACTAAGATCAAATACTCAAACAATTGCTCATTCTGGTCAGGATGTTGAGCGAGGGGTGGGAGTGCAAACTTGTACAACCACTTTGAAAATCAATGTGGTGGTTTTTTGGAGAACTTGGAATAGCTCTTCCTCAAGATGTAGATATACCATTCCTTAACATGTACTCAAAAAAAAATGCTTTATCATCCAACAAAGGAATCTGCTCATCATGTTCATGATAGCCAGGAACTTGAAACAAACTAGATATCCTTCAACTGAAGAATGGATAAAGAGATTGTGGTATATCTACACAATGGAATACTAGTCAGTTATTAAAACCAAAGGCATCATGAATTTTGCAGGCAAATGAATGGATCTGAGTGACGTAACACAGTCCTAGAAGAACATATGTAGTGGATACTAGACATAAAATGCAGGATACCCATGCTATATACCACAGAATCAAACAAGCTAAACAAGGAGGGAGGCACAAGGGAGAATGCTTGAATCTCTCTTAGAAGGGGAAATAAAATATTTATGAGAAGCATGTGGAGAGAGGGAAATGGGTGGGAGAGGATATAAGAATAGAGTCAGGGTGTTCAAGTCCAAATGTAGGGAGGTACAGGAGGGATAACTATATGACCATTAGAATGAATGAAAAAATGCAACTGTCAAGATTGGGTTGGTAGGGGCCATTTCCAGGGAGAGACAGAGTCCTGATATAAGGTGTGCAGGTAAGAATCAATTGGAGTTTTCTTAGATGTGCCTCACAACTTTGGCAATATGGGACCAGAAGTGGCCACCTCCTTTAATCAGGCAGAAACACCAATGGAATGATAGCAACATCAACCTACTCATAAAACTTATGATCGAAAATTTATCCTGACTGCAAGAAATGCAGGGATAGGGGATGGAACAGAGAATGAGGGAATGCAAAACCAATAACTGGCCCAACCAGAGACCCACCGCATGGGCAAGCACCAATCACTGACCCTTTTGATACTCTGTTATGCTTGCAGACAGGAGTCTAGCATGGCTATTCTTTGACAGGCTCCACCCAGCAGCTGACCCAGACACATACAGATACAAATGTCCAAACACTGGGTGGAGCTTGGGGACCCTTATGGAAGAATAGGAAAAAGGATTGCTAGCCCTCCAGGGGTATGAACTCAACAGGAAGAACAATTTTGTCAACTAAACTGGACTCTTTGGTTTCTCAGAGATACAATGAGTAGCCAAAAAACATACTTGGGGTCGACATAGGCCTTCCTGTATATATACAGCAGATGGACAGATTGGTCTTCATGTGTGTCCTGAAAAACTGGAGCTAAGGTCTATCCAAAAAGCTTTTACCTGTAAGTGGGATATGTTCTTCTAGCTGGGCTGCCTTGTCTAGCCTCAGTGGGAGAAGATGCACATAACCAACCAGGCACTTAATGCATTAGGGAGGAGTAGATACCTGGGGGATGTGCAGCTGTTCAGAGGTGAAGGCAAGGGGGGAGAGAGGAGGATTTAGGGAGGAGACAGGGAGAGGGCAATGAGCAGGATTTAAAATAAATAAGTAAAAGCAAAATTATACACACATACACATACATACATAATATATATATATATATATATATATATATATATATATATATATACACACACACACACACACACACACACACATACCAATACAGATACACAAAGCACAAAGAATCCCAACAAGACACAAAATAATATCCTACTGGATATGATAGGTAATACACAAAATATGTCGAACAATAACAACACGAATAATAACTACTGAAAGCTAAATGAGAAAAAAAAAGAGTGATATTTAAAAGAAAATTTACCCATATAATAACAGATTTTTCAATACAAACCTGAAAAGAGCCTTGAACTGTCTAAGCTGTAAAGACTTGTGTCTACTTGTCTAGACTACTTTATTTAGCAAAAGTATCTGCCATTGTTCTGGGGAAAAAAATCTTTCAATGTTCCAATCAATGAAATAAATTCATATCCAACAGAAGCTTGTCATACTGGATCCTGGAAGAAATAATTTGAGTTGGAAGGGGAAATAATCACAGCCAAGGGACTCTAAGTGAGGAAAAACAAACAAATATACAAACAGACAAACAAGCAAACAAACAAAAGGATCAAAGCGGAAATCAAGAAATAAATAAATCAAAATATGCTTGAAACTAAATGAAATGAAAATTAAACTACTACATAGGACATCCTTGGGAGCATACTAAAAGCAGTTTTAGGAGGGAATCACATAGACCTAATGCCTATATTTAAGTATCAGCAAAATCACAAATATATGATGTAATGATGTAATTCAAAAATATGGAAAAAAAATAGCCTAATACCAAACCTGCAGAAGACAATAATGATTAAAGAAGAAGTTATTTAAATAAAAAATAAAATAAAACATTACAAATACTCAGTTAATCTAGAAACTGAATTTTGGGAATGTAATCAAGATCAACAAACTCTTGACCCAAAATAAAAGAATCAGCAATGAACAGAAAAACAGTGTAACAGATACTGAAGATATCAGAATATTATAAGGAAACACAGTACAAGCTTTTATTCCATTATGTTGAAAAACCTAAAATAAATAGATGATTTCCTTAATTCACATAGAATACCAATATTAAACCATGAAGAAAGCAACAAAAGAGGAAATAGAAGCAATAAACAAACAAAAAACTTATGATTGAGAAAGGTCAGCTCCAGATCGATTCAAAGCAGAATTATAGCAGACTTTTGATGTATCACAACTAAGCCATTTTTTTAAACTATTCCAAAATTAAACAAAGGAAAAAATCAGAAAGTCACTAGTAAACTCATTGTATAACACTATTATTACTCTAATACATAAATTTGATAAATACACAACAGCACTACAGATCAGTATACCTGATGAACATATTTGCAAAAATTCTCAATAAAATGGGTGAAAACTACATATAAACACTTATCAGAAATATTATTTACAATGATCAAATTGGTTTTATCCCAGATATGCAACATTGTTTTAATAAGTCAGCCAATGTAATAAGTCATATAAATGTACTTCAAATAAAAATTACGCTTATTTCTGTAGAAGATGAAAAATTCTTTGACAAAAACTAACACTTTTATGATTTTAAGATTTCATCTTACTCTAGCCAAAATGGACAAGGTAAATAAAGCAATTGATTTCAAATCTCTGGGTGGTTGTGGCAAAAGAAGAACCCTTCTTTACTGTGGTACCTCCTCCTTTCAACTCACCCTCACCTCCTGCATCAATTCCCAATAGCCCATGAAATTATGAGCTCTTTGTTGGATTAACCCACTGATTAAGTTAAAATCCTTATTATCCAGTAATCTCTTGAGATTTTGATCTCCCAATTGAAACCGAAATTTAAACCTTTGAATTCTGTTGGAGTACATTTATTATACAAGTTATAACAGCAATAATAAGAACAAACTCTGAATATATGCATATATTTATTGTGTTTATTTAATATACACATGTACAAAGAGACATAATATTTTTATTGTGTATCTCATAAGCACAGAATATACATGTAAAGCAGAGCTTTGTATATATATACCTGAGTGTATATGTGTGTATGCATGTATACTTACATCTTATGTTGTGATGTATTTTTGCTATTGGATCATTTACAGAAATTACTTTAATTTGTTTACAAGAACACAGAGATAATAATTTTTTGGGTATTACTGGACTGTAGTTTAATTTGCATTTTTATGACAATTTGTGTTCTTGGAGTTAGGATTTTACATCCAACCAATATCATGGTGTGATTATAGATGCTTAATTTGAGAATCATGTATAGCTCAAATTTACCTTATTTTCACACATGTAGAAAATATTGAGACACACATTGCATGCTATTCTTCATCATTTTAAACTAGTAAAGTTCTCTGGTTTTAAATAATGTAATCTTTATTGTTTATTGATAATTTAAGTATAATCAAATTTTTAAACGTGTGACCTCAATAAAATATTATCAAAAATATTTTATACTGGTACCTAAGCATGAAAAATGCCCAAGTATGCTTTTATTTGTGGTAAATACAAAGTTATCAACTCTAAGATACTAGGTATATTATTATTTTGAATAGTTAAAAGCCAAAAAAGGTTTATTTATAGGATATGTCTTAGGTTTTCATTCCTGTGAAGAGACAACATGATCAATTTAACTATTATAAAGCCCAACACTTAAATGGGGATGGCTTACAGTTTCAGAGGTTTGGTCCATTATCATGATGGTGGGAAGCATGGCATCTTGCAGGCAGACTTGATACTGGAGGACCCAACAGTTCTACATTTGTATCAGAAGGAAACCAAGAAGACACTCTTTCCCATAGTAGCCAAGAGGAGGCTCTCTTTCCTTTTGTGCAGAGCTTGAGCATATGACCTAAAAGCCTACCCCCATAGTGACAAACTTCCCCCAAAAAGTCAATATCTACTCAAATAAGGCCACACCTCCTAATAGTAGCACATCTTATGGGCCCACCATATTCAATCCACCACAAGGTCACACTAGAAAAAATTGTTTAAAAGAGATCTAAACAACCTGGAAGTCAATATTTGAAGTTTTGAAATAAGATTAAAATTGTATTGGCTCAGCAATATTTATCTGAATATTCCAGGTACAGTTCTCATCCTATCTCCTATTGAGTGATTGGTTGTAGAACAGTGCAAAATACCTTTCTTGGAGATAAACTCCCTTTTGGTCTGGTGCATCTTCATTACCCCAGCTTGATCCTCCTAGGGAAATTATGATTTTTTTAATCAATTGTTTCTATATGTTGACCATTGAAAAGCACAGTCAGTTTTTAAAATACCTTCATTTCTGAATGGCCACTAACAATAGTCTACTTTATTCTATAAATGATTCAATGTTGATGTAGAACATGGCAAAATTTGAAACAAGGATAATAAACAGAAAACAAATAGGTAAGAAGGTAAGAGCACATATAGTCAGTGCCAGGTAGTTGCACAGAAGAACACTTTTTATTTTTGTTTTTAATAACATTTTGTCTTCCAGGTGATTTTGAAAAGAATGGAACAACTCCATCTAGGTTGTTTGAGAAACAGTCTTGTCATGAAGCCTAGGCAGCCCTCAAATTTTGGTTCTCCTCCTTTAGCATCTTGAAAGGTAAAGTTATAGGCAAGTGCTATTTTGCTCAGTGTGGTTTTATTTTAGTTATAGTAAGGTTCCCCCTTATTTTTGGACAGTATTTGTGAAGCTACTGATGATAGTTCATCTGGTTGCTTGTTTCTCAGTGTCATTGGTGCCATGGAATGATGCATTCTGGTTGCTCCCACTAGATCCCAGGACGTGACAGGTCTCACCAAGTCAACATCAATAATTCTTTTAGCAAAAAATTTAAACAACTGAAGTATAGAAGAAATAAATATTATGTCAGGAATATTTCAAGCCCATGTTTCTTCCTCCTTCATGGGACATGTGTTAATGCCCTAAAAGTGTTCAGACTCTTTTGTCAAAAAGTGTATTTTAGTAAAATGGAGACATGTAGTTTAATCATAAGTATTTATAGAAACATATCTACCAAATAACAGAAAAATATTCAGCTATAAGGTTCTACAAGAGCAAAACCAAGTGTAAAATTACTTTAAAAAATAAATAGACAGGAATAAAAAGATTTATAAATATCTTACACATACTTACCTTTGGAAGGATTACATATTTCAAGAGGCTTCAAAATATATAAAAAGGTTCTCTAACAGTTGTTATCAATATACAAATCGACTATATGAAAGCTATTTCTAGAGCTAAATTTAGAACCAAAAGGTTCTAAACCAAAGGTTTTAGAACATGACATCTATAGCAGTGAAATACAAAATAGAAATATATTACATTTTTAGACAACAGTGCTAGTTATACCAAGTAGAGCATATATGAGTTTATATAACATATACAGAAAGAAAATGATTATCTTGTCAGAACAAATAGGTACATATCCAAATTTTAATTAGCAAAAAAAAATCTGAGTGGGAGTTTTCAGGTTACCATTTTAAGTCAGAAAAATATCAGAAGGTCAGTATTATACCAAATATGTAATGAATCTTGTTCACAGAGTGTGAGAGGAGCTCTGGAGGCTTGTCATTCTCCATTTTAAACAAATACTTGTTTGTTTTAGGAGTAAGGAGCTAAGAAGATTAAGGGAATAAAACATTAGCAAGGTCCTGCATAATGAAAAGATTCTACTATTCCTATCACTTATTTCTTCAAAAGGGCAAAGGTATATACAGTTTTGTGGGTTGAGAATACTTTTAAATACATAACATTTTTTTATGTACATGAGTATTTACCCATATGTATCTATGTGCACCACAACTTACTTAATAAGCACAATCCCTAACTACATTCTAAATATTTGCCCAAATACAAACAGGTAAAGGTAGTCTTTACCCACCCCCCCCAACAAGTAGATTTCTCTTTGCAACAAACAGACCATTACAGAAAACAAGAACTAATCAAAATGCAGAGTTGGGAGACCAGACCCAATGCATTACTCCTGCATCTAAGCTTCTGGTTTCATAGTGGAAAGGGGGTTGGGAAGAGTGTCAGAGTCAGAGAAGGAAGTTTGCTGTGAGATTATGTTTCCTGGAAATGTCAGAATCTACAACTACAAAGACTCCACCTACATGACTGCCTAAATAAGAGATGAAGAAAATGACAGGCATGTTAACTAATATGGACTATGGATTGGTGGATACCAGAAGCCTTAACTTGACACAAGGATCTACAGTTATATAATTATAACTCCATAAATTAAACAATTCAAGCCAACAAAATTAATTCTTTTTTGAGGAATAAAATAAAAGTATGAAGCCAGAAATGATTTTTTCAATAATTTTATTCTTTTATTCACTTTATATCTTGATCATAGCACCTCTCACTCTTTTCCTTCCAATACTACTCTTATAGATTTCTTCCTTATTGGACACTTCAGTTTCTCTCAGAGAAGGTAGAACCCCATTGGGTACCACTTTACCTTAGGATATTTAGTACTATCCAACTGAGGCACAATCAGGCAGTCCAGGTAAGGAAAGGGGATCCAATGACAGACAACAGAGTGCCAGAGTTTGACAATCTAACATTGAATGGGTTTCAAGTTGGGGCAATCATTGGTTGTCTCTTCCCTCAGTTTCTGTTTCATGTTTATCCCTGCTCATCTTATAGGCAAGAAAAATTTGGGGTTGAATGTTTTGTGGGTGGATTATGTCATCCTCCCTCCTATGAAAGTCCTGCTTTCCTAATTAAGAAATGTTTTGACTTTTATTTGGCCTCATTAAAATAGTGTTTAATATAAGAACTAAAGAAGTATTGTTTTTACAGTCTAAGGAAAATAGCTTTGAGAATATTGTACTAACACAAAATAATGTTTTTGAATATAAATGGTAGTACAAGACATTCCATTAGAGTACTCAGGGGTTTCAAGATGATTGAAGAAAACAAAAGACTTGATTATGAAATCGACCAATTTAAGAGGATCAAATTAAATGATTTTCGAATGGCTTCTTCATGTTAGAGAGAAAGCATAACCCATCCACTTATCCAGATACCAAGAATAAATAATGTTGAAAGTAAAGCATTTTGTACAATTACAATATGAAAAAATATACAGTGAGTAATATGATTGATATAGACTGTAATCTCTCCATATTCTACATGAAGCTATAAAGAGCTTAGGTAAGATTTAACTATGCAGCTGCATTAATTTGTCCAATTTAAAATTCCTTTGATCATAGGACAATATTTCTAAGTATAACAATACTGATCCATTAGCCAACTAATTCTTTGCTAAAGTGTCCTGAATATCTCAAGAAATTTTACAGATCTGTGGCCCTTTAGACTAAGCCTTACTAGTACTTCATTCCACACTCCTGTTGTGAACCTCAGAATGTCTCTGCAGATTGCTACACACACTTTTGTGAGGAAAATCTTCCCTTTTAAAAATCACTATTTTTGGGAAAAATATTTAAAAATAAAATTTAAATATTTACATACTCATTGGATATTACAGAAGGTCTCTTAAATGACTTTTTCATCTTTATAATTTTAATATAATTTACTTCAATTCATTTTCTATCTTTCTATACTAGTATTTTTTATCATTGTCTTTGATTTAACAGGTGAAGACACTGCAGTTGACAGCTATATTTGATAGTTCTTGCTTGGACACACAGATGTCTGGTGAGAAGAATGGATATAAATGAATGCTGTAGCAACCCCTGCCAACTTTGGGTGGGACAGGATGGGAGGATGTGGCAAGCTGTCTTCAGAGGACCAAGAGGGACACATTGCAAGCCTGCCTTCTTCCTTTAGCTACCTTGGAGCCTCAGGCTGTGTTTGCATCTGTCAGCTTTGATTCCGAGGCAAAAGCCTAGCCTAACAACACTCTTAGAGGCTCCACCTAGGATCTGACCAAAACAGATAACAGAGACCCAAAGCCAAACATTAGACAGAGCCCTGGAGGTCTTTTAGCTGCATTGGGGAAAGGGTTGAGGGACCTGAAGAGAATAGGGACTCTACAGGGAGACCAACAGAGTTGACTAATGTGAACCCCTGGGGGACTCCCAGAGACTGAATCAACAACCAAAGTGCACACAAGGACTGAACCTGGGCCCTCCACATATACATAGCACAAGTGCAGCTTGGTTTTTATGTGGATCCTGCAACAATTGGAGTAAAGGCTTATCCTGACTCTGTTGCCTGCCTGTGAATCCTGATTTTCTAACTGGGCTGCCATCTCTGGCCTCACTAGAAGAGGACATGCATAGAGGAGGGTGGATTAGTAGCCAGCAGGTATCTACTCCTTTTCAGAGGTGAAGGGGAGGGATGACTTATGGAGGAGGCATGTGAAGAGGGACTCAGGAAGGAGATGAGCTGTGATTATAATATAAATTGAATAAATGAATGAATAAATATATAAACAACTAAAATAATTATTTACTACAATTATCAGTGGGGATTTATTTCAGATTCTTGACTCCTATGCCTATGGAAATGAAGTTAACTTCTGATTTTTCACTAGTAATATAGGAATAAGTATAAACATAGATGAGATTATTGACATAAATTTTCTTCTCATCATTTTTTTACTTTTTGTTTTTGTTTTGATAGGAAAGGCATGGCATTTTGTCTAAGCTGAGCTCAAACTACTGGCTCCAGAATTCTAAAACAAATAAGACTATATGTCATTTTATGACCAATCTTTAAGTGAATGGATCAAATACCAGATAAGTAAGTATAAATTTATGCAAAATAATACAACAGTAGGTGAAATCTTATGGGTTAATTTGAATAATTCACACAAATACTGATTTAGGAATTTGCCTTATAACAGGCCATCTATAAGGTCTGATTTTTATTGTCTTAATATCAAAATTTTGGGCTATACTTGCTGTTCTTGCATATTTTGGCAGCTATTACTTAGGAACAGTAGAATATTTGCCCAATAATCCGAAAGTGCTGTGGAGGGTGTGTGTGTGTCTGTGTGAGTTCTTTGTTCACACCACTCCTGACCACAGTCAGTATTTAATCAATTTGTTGTCATAGAAGCAATCATCTAATTACACAGAAATGTTATTTTTAATTTGAAAAACTTACCCATCCAAAGTTCCGCATTTGCAGCATTTCACTCCTAATAAATCTTCAGCGAATTTGAAATGGGCCAAGAGTCATATCATGGAGAAGTGCCTCAACTGTATGCTCTCCTTCAGTTTTCTGTTCTGAAAAACACATGATCACAAGTCACTGTGCTATTCTCAACTCCTAGGGATTTATCCAGTGTAAAACTGAGTATTAAGCAGTATTGATAATTATTATGAATATTCATAAGAATTATTTATTTGTTTGTGATTATTCGAGACAAAGTAGTTCTGGCTGCCCTGAACTCACCTTGTGGATCAGGCTGGCTTCAAACAGAGATTTACCTGCTTTGGCCTCTTAAGTGATGGGATTAACGGTGTACACCTGACTGTGTGTAGTCTAACAATGATTGTCTCATACTAGATTGGCTGAAAAACCTAGTTTTCAGGTGACATAGCTCAATGTGTCAGGAATTGCAATCGTATTTGTTTATTTTTATTATTTTATTTATCCGTATCTCAAATGCCAACAACCGCCAGTTTCCTCTCCAAACTCCCTAAACCCCTGCCCCTTGCCTCATCTTCACGAGGGTGCTTTCCCACCTGCGCACTCACTCCAGCCTTAGCTCCCCATCACTCCCTCACAGTGGATCATTGAGCTACAATCAGACCAAGGGACTCCCCTCCCATTGATGCCAGGCAAGGCAATCCTCGGCCATATATTCAGTTTTGTACTCCCTGGTTGGTGGCCTAGTTAGTCCCTGGGAGCCCTGGGGGGTCCACTTGGCCAACACTGCCTTTCCTCCCATGGGGCTACAACCAACCACCCCCAACTCCTTCAGTTCCTGCCCTAACTCCTCTATTGGGCTCCCTGGGTCCAGTTCAATGTTTAGCTGCATGCATCCACATCTGTATTGGTCAGTCTCTAGCAGAGCCTCTCAAGGGACCTCAATACGAGGCTCCTGTCAGCAAGTGTTTCCTGGCATCATTTGAGATGGATCCCTAAGTGGGGCAGTCTCTGGGTGGCTTTTCCTTCAGACTCTGCTCCACTCTCTGTTTCTGCATTTCCTTTTGACAGGAGGAATTCTGGATTACTATTTTTGAGGTGAGTAGGTGGCCCCATCCCTCAATGGGTGGACATGCTCATCCCCTAGACATGGTGTTTACAGGTTCTATCCTGCCCCTGTTGGGTATTTGGCCAATATCCTCCCCGCATTGAATCTTGGGACCCCCCCAGGACCCCTGGCGTCTGGGTCCCCCTATTAGCTATTAGTTCCCCCTCCTCCACCACTACATACCTACTTTCAAATCCCTCACACTCTGTACTTCTCCCCCATTGCCTCTCTGTATCTAAACAGGATCCCCTTTTCTCTTCCTCTCTCCCTCTCTCCTCTACCTCCCAAGATTATTTTCTTCCCACTTCCGAGTAGGACTGTAGCATCCACACTTCTTCTTGGACACAATGGAGCACTACTCAGCTATTAAAAACAATGCCTTCATGAAATTCGCAGACAAATGGATGGAACTAGAAAGTATCATCTTAAGTAGGTAACACAGTCACGAAAGAACACATGTGGTATATACTCACTGATAAGTGGATATTAGCCGCACCCTTCAAACAAAAAGTTCAAAAAACCCTTGATATAACTCAAAGACCCAGGTGCAATCTTCTATTGAAAGCCTGGAGGATTCTTGCGGAGCTAATAATATTCAGTCTATGTTGGAGTCTTGAAAAAGTGAGTTCTGATATCAGTAAGAATATAGGATCAGGAAAGAAGTTCATGGCCGAGAGAGTGACAAGAAGCAAAATTTCCTTCCTCTAGGTCCCTTTATATGGGATGCCATCAGAAGGTGAGGCCCAAATTAACTGTGGATCTTCTGCTTCATATAACGTCATTGAAAATCCCATTCTCAAAAGGCCATCCAGTGACAGGCCCAACTTGGAATCTATCCCATGGAAAAGTACCAAACCCTGACACTATTGCTGATGTTACATTGTGCTTGCAGACAGGAGCCTAGTATGTCCTTAGACAGGCTCTAACAGCAGATGACTGAGACAGATGCAGATACTTACAGCCAACCATTGGTTGCAAACTCTATGGACAAGTTAGGAGAAAGATGGAAGGAGCTTAAGGCAATAGGAATCCTGTAAGAAGATCAACTAATCCACCAACCAAAGTGCATACATGGACTGATCTGAGGCCCTCAGCTCATATGGAGTAGAGGACTGTCTTGTCTGGCTTCAGTGGCTGAGGATGTACCTATTCCTGTACAAAATTGATTCCCTACAGAAGGGGGATACCTGGGAAGGGGCACCCTCTCAGAGGCAAACAGGAAGGGTGAAAAACTCTGGGAGGGGAGAGAAGGATGGGGCCAACATTTGGAATGTAGATAAATAAAATTATTAATAAAAACAATTCCCTTCTCCTGCATGCTCAGCTCTCAGTGTTTTAGGTGGTTTCAGATGCAGTCAAGTTGACAGAGTAGCAATCATATATGGGAAATAGACCATTTCAACAAAGCTGTAAACCATATTTAACCGCCTGGTTTAAAATATCAATTGCTGGAATGTGAAGTTGCACATGCTTTAAAGGATGGTACTTCATAGCAGTGTGGTACAGTAGTCTCTTTGGTTCCCCTTGGGCTAGGTTTATTATGTTCCGTTAATGTGGTTTCGCTATTATGCACATTTCAGGCATTAGCTTTGATCATGTTTATGATTACACAGGGACCTTTAAGTATGCAAAGTATTTAGCTGACATATACAAACTAATGAAATTACTAAACACAGCTATCTTTAAGAGGAACTAGTTTATAACTTAAGTATGCATATCTACAACACATATTTTATGTGTTCTATTAAATATATTATTGATTATAATAAGGTTATCTTGCTTTAGAAGGTAAGTTTTTAATGTAGAGCTTCCCTACTTTGTTTTATAGATCAAACAAAAATACTACGTGTTTCATAACATTATTTTTCTTTTATGATTATAGTTTTCTCTACATGCTAACATTTTCTTTTAGGCTGTACGATATTTTCTTGTGATTTAAAAAAATCCATGTGTACATGCTGCATTTCTATAAATATAAAAATCTGGAGACATATACATAAAACTTTAATGTACTTCATATTAAAAGAAGACTTTTCTGCTGTCTTCTAAATCTCAAATATAATGATTGGATGCATCAAAAATAGAATATAATATGAACTGTAATTGTAGGTTGAAGGATGTGTTAAACTAAATTCTTAGTCATCTGTTTATTTCCTTGCCTCAGGGTAGAATTCAAGTGGCATTGAAAATATTGGAAGGATTCTATTATCTTAAAGTGAAATCCAATTTAAAAGGTTTCATTTTTAATACTTTTTGATAATGGTGATTTAATGCAAGGTTTTTATTACTTGAATAAATTTTCATAACTCATTCCAGGTGTTAGATTTTCATGTTCTATTTTTTTCTAATTACATGTGAGTATTGAGCTTCCTTTTATCCAGTAAGTCAACTTTCTCATATTTTTAACATTAAATGTCTTTTACATGACAATTTTTTGTCCATTAACTTGATAGGATTCATAGTAAAGATGCCAAAATTTCTTGCTGAGGATAATACAGTAGAATTTTGTTTTAGTCTTTTGAAAGATATATATTTCACAAAGATAAAATATATCTAATATTTATTTCAATTATTTAATTTTTATACACCTACTTCTGTATATTGTAAAGACATAAATACTAAATGTATGTATAAAGTACCAAACAAAAACATTTCCAATTTTTTCAATGAGATTTTTATTGCTTTGGAGAAATTTTACCTCTGTCTGCCTGACATAAATCTAGATATCTTCTTGAGAAAAGGGGAACTACTTTTAACAAAATCCCATCATGCTGGAACACAGCTGAGATATCTAGTTACTAAACCTTCTTTGGCTCTCTTTCCTAATTACAGAAATATATATTACTAAGAATTCTAAAGCTATTTGAATTAAAAGCAGATTTGTCTACTTTTTAAAATTTTAAATGACATTGCTTCATTTAGAAAACTAATGACAAATTGAACTGACAACGGAACAAGAAACACATTATTTTTTAGGAACTTTCTTGCATTTGGAGAATTCTTCTTCCCAATGTCAGTGAGAAAAAAGATATCTTGAAACCCTCTTTTTAGAATTATATACGTTAGTGCTATATTGTCACCATTTCCATCAATGTTAATCCTACTCCATCTTCTGCTTTACTCACTTACTTGCAACCTCATAGCCTCTTGTTTATTACTGTTTCTCTTGCTCATATATATATATGATTTTAGGGATGACCAAATAGGAATAGTTAAACTATTGAAGACATTATTTGGATAATGGTTCTTCCTCTATTAGCTATCATAACTTTCTGGAGCTCCTCAACTCAGGGTATAACTTCCCATGTTTATGATCAATGTCACCTTGTATTATCAACCCTTCCTCCCTTAAAACTTTCTTTGTAATTTTACTGATTTCTATAGAGATTATAATTTAAAACAAAAATCTAAACCTTTGTGGCTAGGATCTATATATGATAATCAAAATGTTCATTGAGCTTTCTACTCTAGTGTTTCCTTGTATAGTCTAATTTCTTTAGTTATATCTATGTACCTGTACATTTTGTGATTTCCCATTTCTTTACAAAGGAATAGAATTCCATCGTGTATATGTACTATATTTTCTTCAACATTTGTCAGTTGAGAAATATCTAGGCTGATTTCATGTCTTACCTACTACAAACAGAGTATCAATGAATACACACCAACGAATGACACTGCAGAGGATGTAAAGTTCTTCCATTACATCCCCAACAACCATATAGCTATGCCCTATGATATTTATATTTCTAGATTTTTGAGGAATTGTGACAATAATTTCCATAGGGGTTCTACTCGTCTCCATACCTAACTTTAGTGAATAAAGTGTTTTCTTTTTCTACACTAGTTTTTAAACTTAAAATTTTATGCTTTAATTCCTTCTGGTGAGGCCAGATTGGTACTGGTCCCGATATCCTCTAAAACCCAACCGCCTGCCTGGATCCCAAGAAGTTTACAGTAACCAGAGACACAGGAGAGATTCCCACCCAGATATCTCAGGACCTACTAACCCTGCCCAAGCTCCATCTACCTTCCTGTCTTTTTCTGCACATGGCGATACTCTCCCACACTCTTTAGCCTGCCTATCTTCCAGGAGGTCTGCAGTAATAAGGGATATAGGAGGTCTGCCTTAAGCAGGGATACAGTCCTTCTGGTCTGCACCTCTCTCGACAACTGGGATAGATCATTCCCCTGGAATTCTAAGCCTACCTGTCTCACAGGAATTTCACCCTAACCAATAAAACTAATAGAGATATGAATGAAATGGATTTAGTAGATATATACAGAGAATTTCACTCAGAAAAAGAGAATATAACTTCTTCTCAGCACCTCATGGAATATTCTCCAAAATATTGACCATATAATCAGATACAAAACAAGTACAATCTCAGCCGATACAAAAACATTGAAATGACCTCATGTATAATAATAAATCACCACAGACTGGGCTGGACTTCAATAACAACAAACAAACAAACAAACAGAAATCTAAAAGCCTACATACTCATAAAAACTCAACAACTGTCTGTTCATTGATAGTTTGGTCAGTGAAGAAATAAAGAAAGACATTAAAGACTTTATAGAATTAAATGAAAATGTAGGCACAGCATAGCCAAACTTATGAGACACAATAATAAAAGTAGTGATACATGGAAAATTCATACCACTGAGTTCCTTCATAAAGAAATTGGATATATCCTATTGTGACAACTTCACAGCATACCTGAAAGCCCTAGAATAGAATGAAACAAACACACTCAGGACGTGGAAACAGCAGGAAAATTGTCAAACTCAGGGCTGAAATCAACCAAGTAGAAACAAAAAGAACCATACAAAGAATAAACAAAACCATGAACTGGTTCTTTGAAAAAATCTACAAGATAGATAAACCTTTAGCCAAACTAAGTAAAGGGCACAGAAAAAGTGTTCAAAGTAAAATATCAGAAATGAAAATGAAAGCATAACAACAGAAATTGAGAAAAGAGCATCAGAATATAGTACAAAAGCCTATACTCTACAAATCTGGAAAATCTAGATAAAATAGATCATTTTCTATACAGATACCAGGTATCAATGTTACATCAAGACCAGATAACAGTACCATAAACTCTAAGTAAATAGAAGCAATCATTAAAATATCCCAACTAAAAAAAGCCAAGGGTTAGAAGGTTTTAGTGCACAAATCTACCAGACCTTCAAAAGAGAGCTAATACCAACACTCCTCAAACTATTCCACAAAATAGAAATAGAAGAGACCCTACCTAATTCTTTCTCTGAAGCCACTGTTACTCTAATACAGAAAACACAAGTACCCAACAAAGAAAAAGAACTTCAGGCCAATTTCACTTATGAATATCGATTCAAAAATATTCAATAAAATTCTCCCAACCTGAATCCAAGAACACATCAAAGCCATCATTCACCACGATCAAGTAGGCTTTATCCCAGTGATGCAGGGATGGTTCAATTATACAAAATACATCAATGTAATGCACTATATAAACAAATATAAATAAAAAGTCACATGAGCATCTTATTAGATGCTGATAAATTCTTCCACAAAATACAACATGCCTTCATGTTAAAACTCTTTGAGAGATCAGGAATTCACAGCTCACAGCTAAATATAATAAAAGTAATACATAGCAAACCAACAGTCAACATCAAATTAAATGGAGAGAATCTAGAAGCAATCCCACTAAAATCAGGGATAAAACAAGGCTGACCACTCTGTTGCTATCTATGCAATATAGTATTTGAAGTTCCAGCTAGACCAATTAGAAAAGAAAAGGAGATCAAGGAGATACAAATTGGAAAGTAGAAGTAAAAATATCACTATTTGCAGAACATATTATATTATACATAAGCAACCCTCAAAATTCCACAAGAGATCTCCTATAGCAATAATATACTTCAACAAAGAGGCAGGATATAAAATTAATTCAGACAAATCATTAGCCCCCCCCCCTTTATACAAATGATAAAGAGGCAGAGAAAGAAATTAGAACACAACAACCATCACCATAGCCAGAAATAATATAAAATATTTTGTTGTAAATCTCACCAAGCAAATGAAAGATCTGTATGACAAGAACTTCATATCCCTGAAGAAATAAATTGAAGTAGACCTTAGTAGATAGAAAGATTGCCCATGTTCATAGATTGGCAAAATTAACATAGTAAAAACAGTCTTCTTACAAAAAGCAATCTATAAATTCAATGCAATCCTCATCCAATCCCAACAGAATTCTTCACTGACATAGATAGGACAATTATAAGCTTCATATAGAAAACCAAAGAAATCCAGGATAGTCATAACAATTCTCACACACACACACAAAGTCTTCTGTGGGAATCACTGTCCCTGTCCTTAACCTGTACTAAAATGCAATACCTCATGGTATTGGTACAGAGACAGCCAGGTCAATCAATGGAATAGAAATAAACCCACTCAGATTGGCATTTGATCTTTGGAAAGAAGCCAAAAACATACATTGGAAAAAAAGAAAATATCTTCAATAAATGGTGCTGGTCTAAACTGGGAGTCTGTATGTAGAATAATGAAACTGAATCAATATTTATCAGTTTGTACACAGCTCAATTCCATGTTGATAAAAGACCTAAAAATAAAACCAGATACACTAAATCTAATAGACGCGAAAGCCAGAAATAGTCTCATACTCATTGGCACAGGGTGAAATTTCCTGAGCAGAACACCAATAGCTCAGGCTCTAAATCAACAATTGATAAAAGGGACCTCATGAAACTGAAGAGCTCCTCTATGGCACAAAAACACTTTCAATAGGTCAAATTGGTAATCTGTAGATTGGGAAAAAAAAGTCTTCATTAACCCTATGTCTGAGAGATGACAAAGTATATAAAGAAAATATATAAAGACCACAAGAGGTTAACCTCCAATAGAAAAAAAAAACAAATAAAACAATTAAAAAATGGGGACCAGAGCTAAACAGATTTCACAAGAGAAGAATCTTAAATGCCAGGGAAGCACTAAAAGAAATGTTCGATCTCCTTAGTCATCAGAGAAATGTAAATCAAAACGACCCTGAGATTCCACATTACACCAACAAGAATGGTTTAAAATCAAAACCTCCACTGACAGATGCTGGTGAGGCTGTAGAGCAAGGGGAACACTCCTGCATTGCTAGTGGGATTGCAAACTGGTACAACCACATTCAAAGTCAATCTGTCAGTTGCTCAGAAAATTGGAAATATTTCTAACTAAAAAACCAGCTACACTACTCCTAGACATATGCCCAAAAGTTGTCCCACCATACTACAAAGAAAGAAGCTTCACTATTTTTAATAGCACCTTGATTTGCAATAATCAGAAGCTGGAAATTGCCGAGATGTCCCTCAACCAAAGAATGGATACAAAAATCTGCAGTTCATTTACTCAATGGAATGTTTTTCAGCTATTAAAAATGAGGACATCATGAATTTTTCAGGCAAATGGATAGAAATACAAAATATCACTCTGAGTGGTGTAACCTGGACCCAGAAGACATGCATAGTATGTATTTGCTGATAACTAGATTTTAGCCAAAAAGTACAGAATACCTAAAATCCAACCCACAGACAATAAAAAGTTTAAAAAGCAGGAAGACCCGTGTAGAGATGCTTCAATCACACTTAGAACAGGGACTAAAATAATCACAGGAGACAGACAGAGGGAGGAAACTGGGAGGGAGAGGAGATGTAGAGGGGGAAATGTGAACAGTCTCTGGTATGGGGGAACAGTAGAGAAGCTCAGAGAGCCAGCAGGATGAATGGAAATATGCAACTTCTGGGGGTGGGAAGTGGGGGAACCTTCTTCCAGAAACCAGGGAGGTGGAAGACTGTCAGGTATTAATGGGACTGACCTTAGCCAAAATGCCCAACAGTGGGGAGAGACCACGTCTAGTAGATAGAGCCTCAAGTGAAGGCACAGGGTTAACAACCCACAATCAAAATTTCTGACCCAGAACTGTTCTTGTCTAAAAGAACTGTAGGGCCAAAAGTGGAGAAGAGACTTATGGAAAGATGACCACCAGGACTTGGGATTCATCTCATGGGGGGTGGGGGGGGGTCAGACAGGGGGCAGCACCAAGGCCTGACACTGTTATTGATGCTATAATGTGTTTACAGAGAGGAGCCTAGCAAGAGTGTCCTCTGGGAGGCCCTACCAGCAGCTGACTGATGCAGATATTTAACATCCAACCATTGGACTGAAGTTGGGGAACCCTGTGGTTGAATTAGGGAAAGGATTGAAGATGCTCAGGAGGAGGGCAACATCATAAGAAGACCAGCAGTCTCAAATAATCTGGACCCCAGGGAGCTCCCAGAGATTGAACCACCAATCAGGCATCATTCAAGGGCTGGTCTGAGGCCCCTGGAACATGTATAGCAGAAGGCTGCCTGGTCTGGTCTCAGTAGGAGATATATCTAATCCTTGAGGGACTTGAGGCCCTAGGGAAGAGGTATGCCTCATGGGCAGGGAAGAACTTCTCAAGGCAAGGGGAAGGAGTAATTGGATGAGGAACTGTGGGAGAGGGAACTAAGACAAGGAGGCAACAGATGAAATGTAAATAGAAAATATATTTTAATTAAAATATTATTGCATTGTTTCCTCTATTCCCTTACATCTTTCTAATTTCTAATCCATCTTGTGCCTCTCTCAATTTCATGGCATTTTTCTCTTCAGGTGTTATTATTATACTTATATTTATATGTGTGTAAATAGATACAATTTATTTTGAGTTTGTTCTTCTGAGTTTGTTCACTAATACCTGTATGTATGTGATTTCCGGGCTGACTATGTGACATTAAATAACCAATTAGAAGTTTCAGTCCTGAGGAAGACTATCCTAGTCTCAGCATCCCTTTCATTTTTTATTGGATATTTTCTTTATTTACATTTCAAATGTTATCCCCTTTCCAGGTCTCCCCTCTGAAAACCCCTATCCCATCCTCCCTCCTCCTGTATCTCCCTCCTCCTGTATCTGTGAGGGTGCTCCCCCACCCACCCAAGAACTCCTGCCTTCCCGGCCTGGTATTCTCCTACACTGGGGAACCAAACCCCCTCAGGCCCACGGGACACTCCTCCCACATCTGTCCAACAAGGCCATCCTCTGCCACATATGCGACCAGAGCATCCTTTTCTTGCTGGAAGTTTTTGTCTAGGAGTGAATTATGAGATCTTCCCCTTCTTCTTTAGTATGTCTTTTGGTCTTGTCTTTGTTACGACATTGTCTAAGCAACCATATTGTTGAGGTATCGTGGACCATGTTTCCCTGTCATTTCTTTCTCATTGGTCTTCTAGTTCTTGAAGTTTTCCCACCTTGTCTTGATCAATGTTTCTTGAGCCCCAGGAACAAGAGCTGTGCTTTAGTTGTGCACATTAGAGCTAGAACCTCTGAATCCATTTTCCTCTGAATTTTATACAGCTGTGATTCTCTGTTATGCTCTCCATTTATTGCAAAGAAAAGCTTTTTTAATTAAAGATGAGAGCTACATTCACCTGTGAGGATGAAAATATGTGCCAGGTATTATTTCTCTCTTGCTGAGTATACCTTACCACTAATTAGTAGACAGTAGTTGATTATCATCAGGACATACATGCTATAATTGCATTCTTAGGGATATCAGGCCATGCTGGTCAATCATATTTCATAGGCTTCACAGCTATTAGCTCCTTCATTTCCTTCGTAGCTTATGTAGCACAGTCCTGTACCACAAAATACAATACTCAGGAAGAAAGTTTTCAGTCATAGATCTCAAGCATAAATTCTTTGTATTCTGTTTCTACCGTCTAAATGTATAAAATTCTAATGTCTAAAAGTTTAGGAATTTACCATTAACTTTTAGTAGGCAACAAATGGCAAGATCTATGGCCTGTATTGTTTTGAGAATTTCTTGAACTTCCCTGACCATAAATCAAACAGGAGTTTCTTATGCCTTGTACTTGGTTTTAGTTAGTCTATGGCTCTTGGGTGGAAAACTGTCAGCCAAAGTAATATAACTTAATTTAAATAGATATGTACAGAAATTACACATAATTTTGCAAATGAAGGGTCAATAAAAACAATGTTCCCTGTGGCTTTTCAAACATACTTAATGTTACTTTCATTCTTTTCTCATTTTTCTTATGTATTCACTTCCTTCTCTCCAACTAAAGTCCCTCCCATTTTTATACACATTGTTTCCAACATTTGCTGTCATTTGGTTCTTCATAGTCACTCTGTCTGGGATGAGATGGATTATTAACATAACTTTATTGTCTGCTTCCCTATGGCTAACAATTTTAAGCATTAAAATATTTATTACATACTTGTATCTCATCTTTTAAGAATCTTGTGTTCAGTTCCATGTTTTGGTTACAATTTGATCCCTTGATTTCAATTCTTTTAGGTTCTTCTTGTTCCAGATATCAATAATCTGGCAAGATTATTTTTTGCATGTTGTGGTCTGCCTCTTCCTTAGATTGACAATTTCCATGGTGTAGAAAAGTGTTTTAATCTTATTAAGTTCCATTTTCAATTAATAGCCGTATTTCTTAAGCAATTGATTCTCACATTGTTTATGCCTATATCTTGTAGTGTTTTCTCTACACTCTCCTGTAGAAGTTGTAGAGTTTCAGGTTGTATTATGAGGTCTTTATCCACTTGGATGTTTGTTCTGTGTTACTGAGATAAGGATCATTTTTATCTTCTACATATAAACATCCAGCTTATCCAAAACCATTTGTTGAAGATCCCATCTTTTCCCAAACATGCATTTTAGCATTTTTGTCAGCCATCAGTCACTAAAGTTGCATGGACTTTCTTATGGTTCTTGTCTTCCAACCCATTGATCTACTTGTCCATATTTTTTGCCAAGCCTAACCAGTTCTTTATAACAAAGAATCTTTACCATTACATCAAAGAGATATGCTAATACATCCACATTTTTCTCTTCACAGATGGTTGATTTGACTATCTGTATGCTTTGTGTTTTAAGATTTTTTTTTTCTAATTCTGAGAAGAATACACAGGAGTATTCACTGGAATTGCATTGAACCTGTGTCTGGTTTTCTATGATAACAGTTTTCACAATTTTATTAGTACTGAGCAAAAGGTGTGGATGATCTTCCTATCTTTTCTTTAATTTCTTTCTTTGATCATTTGAATATTTAATTGTAGAGGCCCTTTATTTGCTTACTAAATTTATTTCAAGTTATTTTTTGAGATCACAACATGAAACTCTAGAATGAAACCAATTTGTTAATTGGAGATATTTTTAAGTTCATTTGTTGATTTGAAAGTGTTGTATTAAAAATATTTTCATCAGAAAGACTGATTTTTTAAAATTTTCTTTTGTAGTCACTGTCTTTAACAGATTTCCTAAACAGTGAAATCCTTATGAGAATTTACAACCAGTCTTTACTTTTCTCCTGACCCCATTAGACTCATGAAACTATCCTGGTATAACAGAGTGGTCACTTGGGGATGTACATAGAAGATTGTCCAGGATAAAGGGATATGAGATATTTTCTAAGATCTCTGGATTATATGCTGTGGCTAGAGTTCAGAAAATAGTAAAAGAGTATACTTTGGGTATTACAAAGTGGAAAGAGGCCAGGGAGTACTCAAACAGAGAGGCATGAAAAGAAATGCCACATGGTCACTTTTCATGTGTTTTGAGCCTCCAGGTGTGGCTGGAGTTTCTTCTGGATTGAAGTCTTGATTTTGTTTGAAGGGATTTTAAACTTTGGCAGTGGCAAGAGGAGGAAGTATGAGGTCACGTGCCCCAGTCACTGAGTCTTGTTGGGCAAATGGATAGTAACTGTGAGACTCTCAAGACCTTGAAGGAGTTCTGAGTGAAGATGTGTCAGAAAGAAGAGATGTAAGGTTGTTTTCCAGGGTCTCTTGGACTTTTCTTAGGGCCGACTAAAAAGTTGCAAGCAGGTGGCAGGTGGGATGTTTCTCACTCATACATAGACAGCGACAAAGATGTGAAGATAAAGTGTTTCTTACTGGGATCTCTGGTATTACAAGAATTATTTTATATATTTTTAAATGTATCATTTTCATCAAAGAATGTCTTTCTCATTTTAGGCTCCAGACTATGGTGTTGAGTAAGGATAGCCTGAAGAGAACAGTAGGGTAAAACAAAATACCAAATACAAGTTTGTGTTACAAATTCCGTTCAAATTTGCAACTCATTTAGAGTTCCTTCATTAAACTATTAATCAAAAAGTATCTTTTAGAGAAAAAACTGAATATGAACTCCCAAGAGAAATAAATGGGATTGAAGACAATTAGGTATTTACTCATTTTTGTAGCCAACCTCGGTAATCTACTGTCATACAGTTGCTCCCTGGTCACAGAAACTTTGAGGACAATCTCAAATCTCTTAGTTTTCAGGTTTGTGTGTGAAACTGAATTTCAATTTCTTTATTTAAAAAAAATAAAAACATCAATACCTATGTCTATTTGCTTTCCAGACTCTAGTAAATCCCTTGAAACAAATGAGCTGATTAAGTGCACTAGTTAAACTGCACAGATGAAAGATCTGAGCATGAGTGATATCCTACCGTCTTAGACTACAATCTAGAATAAAAATTTCTGAAACTTTGTCAAATTTTCATTAAAAAATTACACATGGCAACAGGAACTGGAATTCTTACCATCAATAATTATTCCTCTTTGACAATGTCATCTGTGGTGTGGCGCAATTTCCTACTCTCACACATAATTCCTCAAAGCATTATGGGGTTTGCTTTTACTCCCAGTGACAGTTTCTGTAGCAAAAAAATTTAAAAAAAAAAGAAAGAAAGAACAAAATTACAGCAAATATTACACATTTTTATTTGGAAGATATTGTGGTCCTAGCTAGCAGCAAAGAGAAATGGAAACCATCACAAAATAGTGTAAGATACAAGAGATAATTAATACAAACATTGTTTTATATGTCACTATGTATTTTTCAAACAGGGGGACGATTTTACTTATATCAAGATATAGATACAGATACAGATATAGATATAGTTACAGATACAGATACAGATATAGATGATATAGATATACATATACATATATAATTTGTATTTTATATATATATATAACATTACTAGTAGTAACTAGTATATATTATTAATTATTAGCTTAGAATAATTTAAAATATATATGCACACTCAAATGCATATAGGCATACACATACATAAGTGTGTATGTATTTATGTATATATATAAATTATTACTAGTATTAGTAATTAGCTTCAAATAGTTTGTTAGTAATATTAACATACATATTAGTAATTTGTGTTTTCTCACAAGAGATAAGTTTCAAAACAATCTTCAATATAATTTCACTGTTTAAAAGTTATAAATGCAGAAATTAAAGAGCATAAGATGATAAATGATTTTTTCAGAGCATGGTAGATAACTCCTTATATCCTGCTCTAATTCTATGTCCCCCACCCTGCTTTAATCATCTTGCTCCTTTCTGTTTGTGACATGGGAGCTGTATTTGTAAGAATCAGGGTAGGAGTTTTGAATAAAACACATCATATAGGGATCTACTTTTGTCATAAACTTCAACTTCTATCGGAAAACCAGAAATGTAGGTAGGACTTCATTTAAAAAATTGAAAATTCTTTGTCTAACAATAAAATTGCTTAAATCATCTAAAAGGAATCCCAAATTTCACAAAACATGTTGTTCTGTCAAAAATAATAATGTAGTAAATATTCCTTGTTTTAATATTTTATCTAATTTTCTAACTTTTTTGTTCAGTCAGCAAACGATTGCAAGACCTTACTGCTATGGCCTAATTGGGTTCTTTAGTTCATTCATCTGCTTATTTGAATCCTTTGCTACTCAGTAGCATGCATTAAGTAGGACTCTGAAATCCTTTCTCTGACAAATATGCTGTCTCCCAATTTGTGTGTTACAGTATGGAACTGTTAGCTTGTAGAGATATCATAGTGGAATGAAGCACCAGATGTTCCTGCATTGCTTTGTTGTATTTTGTTTATCTGCTGGGCTGTGTGTGACCTCTATTTTAATTTCTTGTCTTTTGCTATATACTTTTACATGGGACTTTCTGGTGAATTGTCTTTGCCTAGACTGATGTGCCAGTACAAAGATGACTATGATAGCAAATATGGTTTGGTATCACTCCCACTGCAAGCCATTGCAGGAGACATTTAGCTGTGTTATTTGGTCTCCCCTTTTAAGGTGGAGAGTCTTTGATAATCAATGGATAGAGAAACATTAGATTATATGTTTTCTTTGGGAAGAGAATACAATAATAAGAGAATATGAAAAGAAAAATACTTGAGTAATGAATGTAAAATGAAATAGAGAAAATGTTTACATTAATAATAGAGAAAGAATACACTGGAAAAAGCTCTTTTCTAGTAAGGCAAACATTATAACACAACCAGTGGAAAAAATAAATTAAAAAATTGAAATGACAATAAATAAATAGATAAATGAATAAAATGAGCATAATAGCATAAGATAAGTGTTATTATCTCTTAGTCTCTTCACTGTTGAGAATGTATGATTTTTATGGCTTGTCAGATCAATTGTGTTGTCTTTGGTATGTATGTCTGTGTATGTTGTGTGTATCAAATTTCAAAGAATAGGGTAAGGTCTGCCACTATCAGTAACTGAAACAAATTAAATAAGTATGTCTTTCCAGTGGTGAGAAAAAAAATATGTCTAAAGATGTTTTATGCCAGATTTCCCTGGCTTGCAAAATTTTTATAGTCCTATCCCTGGAGCTTTCTCAGCCATTCATTCTGAGCAGGGCTCTCTTGGATGGGGCTCTGTAGGAGTCAGGAAACACTTTCCACATGAATTTATCTAGTTAGTTCTAATAGAGTACTGTAGGAATTTCTGCTGCAATCTTCTAGAGATCTAGCTTAGTGCCTCATGATAATGGCACTGGTGGTGTGGGAGTGAGAGGCATTAAGATTCTCTCACTTTCTAGCTCATTTCCACAATCCTGATGATGTCTCTCTCCACCGTGCTTCTTCAAGTCTGCTCTTCTTATCAGGATACAGTAACACAATCTCCATGCTAACAGGATCTAGAATTGGTATATGGAATCAATCAGTCTGGGATTTCAGACTCATATCTCTTCTAATGCACTGCCTGCTCACTGGCCTCCACTCTCATCAACCTTCCCTCCTTACTAAAATCCACCTCCAGTTAGAGTTTCATTATTTCTATGTTTCTCCCTAGACTCTCAGGAAACCAGAAACTAGTCCTAGAGTACTTAAACACATGTCCTTAAAACCAAAAGGTTGATCAGCTGCTTAGCGCTCATGGGGTCTGCAAATTTTGTCTTTGAAACGAATTGTTCATTGTCATATTTCCTGGGTTTTCTGTTTATTTGTTTGTTAGTTTAGTTTGCTTTGTCTATTGACCTTTTTATCTTGACTGCTTTTTCATTTGATCTCACAATTTTACAGATGTGGCTTCTGACCCATATTATGATATAATGAATTGAAAAGTCAGAGTTTTCTCTCATCAAAGTGGTTACTTATTGTATAATATAAAACTGCCTGGGTTTGGAGCTAAAATATAGAGTAGATTTTACAAATCAAAACTGGACTCATTGTTTCATGTTCATATATAAAATAGTTTTCCTCCATTTCAGCATTACAATAGCCAAGTGATTTTCAAACATTGAAGAGTATGGAGGAAAAACAATATTTGAAGATCATTTTCCAATTCTTTGTGACTTGGCACTTCTCACAATACAATGTTCACAGCATACTACTTGACAATCTCTCAGGAAAACAAAATTAGTCTTTATGTTTTAAAATCTCTCCTTATTTTATTTCTTCCCAATTTCCTTTTTCTTGGTAATATTTGGAAAATATTTACTTATAAAATAGTGTGATTTGCATACTCAGTTAATTTCTAGTGATAAAACTTTCATTTGATCAACAACAATAAAAGAAATTCAAGACTAAATATATGCTCAAGGGACCTATTTCTGTTATGTGATAAAACTATACATTTGTTTCCAAAGTATGTTGCTTATAGATGAAAATATAACAAAAATAACCTTCAGAAAATCAATTGTATTTTATAAATCTCTACTGTAAGATGGCACAAGGTTAGTTTGGATTTACCTATTTCTGAGTCTCAGAAACATGAATGAAATAAACATGAGATGGATACCACCATTGGCATCCTTGTTCAGATAAAGAAAAGAAACCCAGGATTAAAGGTTACTAGTTGACTTTACTTTGGAATGCTTCCAGAAAAAAATAATGCCAAATCATCCCTTACAAATATCATTTGAACATCCAGTTTTTTTTCAAGTCCCCAGAAGGACATTTCAATTCACCAAATATTTACTATGAGTTCACATTTTCACTGGCCTTATGCATATTTAGATGTTGAAATACATTGGTGATAATTTTATATAATAATTTTAGTTGGGTCATAATTGTGAGAAAAAAGCAGAAATCTATAGCTTTATATTTGCACAAAATAAAACTACATAGAATTATATTTGTTCCTTTAATTTTTATTTACTTATCTTATGATTAATGCTATGAACACTTAACTTGCTTGTATGTATACATCCTTGCTTGCCTTGTGGTCACAGAGGTCAAAAGACTGCTTAATATACTCTGGAACTGGATGTAAAGACATTTGTGAACCGTAATGTAAAATCTTGGAATCCATTCTCTGGCCTTTGGCAAGAACAACATCTTCTTTATAAAGTCTTATATTACTATTTTCAGCAAGATCTAATGAGAATTTGCTTCAGCCTTTATTCTGTTTTCTGAATGGTTACAAATATTAAATCAATCAATCATAATTTTCTACAAATCTTTCATAACAACTGTAGAGTCTTTATTAATTTATTCATATGTAGTTGAATATTTAATTAATGCATTTTTCTAGGTATATGAACTTGTTTGTCTCTCATAAAGTTAGATTTCTGTACTTTCCACCCACAAAAATCCAATGCCTCCATTTACCTGATTTATTTCACTTGTTTCTTACATTTCCTAAGGGATTTTTCAGTTAATTAGAAAGCCCAGAGGGCAGGTGTGCATAAAGATGTATCTAGGAAGTTGTGGTTTGAAAATGTTGCAATGAAATTTTATTGTCCAAAAATAATATGAAAAACATTTCATAAAAAACAACCAGGATAAATAGAGTTACAAAAAATAAATTAATCACTGAAAACATAAAAATGATACTTTATCTATTTATTAAACTATTACTTAAATTATATTATATAGCTATAATTTCCATGAATACTGAAGTAATTATTTATGTCATGAGCACTTACTTGATGCATTATTTATTAATTTTAAGAATTTTATAAGAGGGATGTGTAAATACACCTTTCTTTTCTTGACTGATGCATAGCACAAAATGAACAAAAAAAAAATCTTGAAAGACAGAATTTACAGAATTATGTTATGTCTGATATGGCTTCTTGCTCTAACAGCATTTGCTTATGTTTGCCAATATCATCGATTAGGATAGTTTCCTGTAAAGTTGAAAATGGATTCTACTATAGGCAGGCCTCTTAAACAAAGCACTTACAGTGTCATCTTATAGATCAAATATTTGTTTGAAAGACTGATGTAGATAAGATGTTATTTTATTATAAGGAACTGCTAATCTTAATATTGATAACATAGGAATGATGAATGTAGTTGGCTGAAAATTACCAGATAGACTTGTACTAAACTATGTACATGGTAGGTTTCCTTTATTGCATTATCCAGCCAACCTATGCATGCTATCAAAAAATAGATTATCATTATAAACTCACTTTCAAATAAATTGAATTATGAGTTTAGTCTTTATTTCATTTCTATGATTCTACTTTATTCTTTTTAATATTGTTTTCTCCAAGAGACAACACAGTGCTTGGAAAATACAGAAAAATTTTACATGTTAGGCAAGCACTTCAACAACCATAATTATTGCTTACATTAAAATAAATCTCAAGAGAAAATTTTTAAATCAAATAAGCTCATATTACCTTTATAAGCTTTGCAACTTGCTATAATTGTAGCAGTAGAAAATAAATCATTTATTAATAGTATTATATATAACTGTCTATAGTGTTACTGTAATATTTAATTCTACTCTGCAGCAATGATTTGGAATGTTGTCTGTTTATATAGTGTATGTGTTTGTGCTCCAGTGTGGCCTTTTATTCTGCCTTACATCTACTTGTAGAAACGAAATAAGACTCGGATCTTTACCACAAACCTACACTGGGACCAGAGCATATTAAAGAACATGAGCTGGAGACGGAACCAGAGCTGAAGATTTAGTGTCAGCTCGATTTTATCCTTAGTAATTTTTGGTTGACACAGCCTGCATTGACATTGTAGGCCTAAATCTACTTCCCAAGTCAGAGGTTACCAATGAAAATAAGCCCAAGGACATTACAGTTGGCACTGTGGCATCTTGGCTTTAATTTTAGGTCACAAGACCCTTGGTTACCTTGGTCTGTGTGCTCATTGCCTTTCATTGCCTGCTTGCATCTCCTCTAGAAAATTGGAGTTGACAGTTTTAAGACACACAAACACACATGCACACACACACACACACACACACACTTATGTGTGTATATACCTGTGTCAATGTGCTTACATGTATGTGTATGAGGTTTGCAGATTCTATTTCTGTGTCATTTTCAAGAATATTTGTGAGGGTGTTCTTATACTTGGTATGCCTTCAGTGTAACACACTGCTCCCCAAATGCTAAACATTCCTTAGCATTTTTAAAAATTACTTCTTGTACATGTATAAACAGGTTTTTTAAATTGATTCCTTTAAACTTATCTATTAACAATTTTCAAGGCAGTAATTTTAAATAGTAGTCATTCACATGGAAATTGAATATAAATATGTTTCTTTAGAGAAGAATCTAAAGCCAAAAATGCATTTTGACATAATCCCTGAAGAAGATATTGCTCCTGTTCTTTTGTAAAAATTTCGTGTTGATTATTTATTTGGCACATTACTTATATAGTAAAGGAATGTTTACCATGCAAAATATTATCAGTGGCAGGTTTTAACCTGAATATTTTTGCAAAAAAATTTTCTTAATTTTTAATTTCTTTTACCCAGATTGAAATTTTCTTTGGACTAGATAGAGAAGTTTTTTGTTTGTTTGTTTTTTGTTTGTTATAACTCTTTTGTTGTTGTTGTTGTTGTTGTATATATGTATTTAATATTGCTTTTTGTTTAGATACAGGTTTTCTAGCTTCAGTTTCCTTTCTACCTCAGGGACTCCCTTAAATTTTTCTTGTGCTGGCCATTTTTTTTTCCATCTTCATATATGAGAAAATGCCTTTTTTTCATTTTTAAAAAATAATGTATTAATTTTTTCTCAAATCATAGTTCATTTACACAGGGCTTATAAACACAGAAAGGCAGAATGTGGGGAAGGGGATGACACTGGAGTGTGGGTGTTCAGGGGGAATACAGATATCTTTCAGAACCGGGTATCAGCTGGGTGAAGGTTCAAAGGACAGGTCACTATGACTCTGCCTATGACTCACTTGTCCTTATCTAAGTTGGTATTGTCTTCCAAGGCTACCTATTTACAAGGTCTATGACTACTCAGGCTGGTAAATTTCCACAAAAGCTGTCTGGCCAGCTTATAGCCATCTGTTTCAATGTTTGTTTTTTACAGAGACACAAGACTTGGTGTTAGTATATATGTATGACAGGCCTATTGCTGATTTTAGGCCTATGGCTGATTCTAGGCCTTCAATGTGTAAACAGGGCTGCCCCTGACATCTCCTCCCTTCTCTAAGTATAGAAGGGCTGTGGCAATTCTAATCTTGCAAAGGCAGGGATAGAGGCCTGACCTCCAGTAATTGAAGGGGACCTTGTAATGGCTCCGGTCCCCCTGTCCTTGTCCAGTGAGGCATGAGGGCCATACCCATTCCGATGTCTTTTTCCTGGAGAGGAAATACTTTTGACATCAACCCCTATGCAGTCAGGCTTGGCCCTCAGGGAACCCAGAGACATATTTTTAAGTTTTATTTATATTCCCTTGCAGTGCTTAGCCTCTCAGCCTAAGCAAGAATTCAGATGGCCAGTCCGAGGGGATTCTGGGTTGCCCCTGTCTGCTTGGTCTAGGGATGGAAGTTATAACTCTTAACATGTATATATGATTTGCTTTGATCTGGAAGCTGCAATTCAGTAAAATTATACTTCCTAGAAAGTTCTGAAATTTTGTAATTTGCAGATGATAGGTTCCTAGTTTTAATGAATATCTTTATTTTTATTATCTATAGTGTTTAGAATTTATAACTGCAAGTGGCAATTGTAATCAGTTAACTATCTCAAAGTCACTTTACTGGCCCCACCCCTCATCAGCTGTGAGGTGGGGTGGGTGAAGGAGAAATGCTCTACCTCCATCCAGTGGTGGTGATGTGGGCACAGGTGAGGTGGCTTGAGGGTACAGGATCAGGAGAGCTAACATTGCTCCATGCAGACTGCAGATTTGGTTGACCTAACCTGGACAAAGCTGGACATCTTGAATTGGTGGTGGAGTCACAGGAGTGCTGGCAGGCTGACAAACTCAGCTACCTCCCAGGCCCAGATGCAGGACTTTGAGTTGACACAATCCAATATCTTCTCCAACTATGTTCTACTGGATAGTGTGAAAGGGAACTTCAGACTCAAAGATGCAGGATTTCCACACTACAATCCAACTACAAGATATCCAAGAGGAGTCCTTATGTTGGTAAAGTACATAAAAGGCTTGAAACAGATCAATGATTCATAGCAATGAACATTTGCAAGTGAAGCTGTGCAGACAAAAGTGTACATTGTGTAATATACTGTAACACACTACAGCTTCCACAAGAAGAATTTTTTCTCTTATTTTACTATCTTTTTAGGGCTAGGGTTCAAGGGCACAAGATGGATACAAAGAAATGTAGAAATGAATGTAATTGGGGTGCATGTTGTGAAATTCACAAAGAATCATTAAAAAACGGAAAGATTTAATACAGATACACTGTAAGCATATTTATGTAAATACTGGTTTATTGGTAACTAATTTAAGAATATAAAAAAGGTATGGAATCATGAATTATATGGGGATTAGGCTTATCAGAGGTATATGGATTCAGAATCCAGAAAGCTAAAATTGATGTTTTCTAAGATAAACCTTCGATTACACATATAAAAGTAGTCAATGAGAAAGACTAGAAAAACATTCTATTGTAGCTGTTATCAACTTGTAGGCTATGATCCTTTTCACTGTCAAAGGATACTTTGACAGGGATCACCTTAGACTATCCTGCATATCAGATATTTACATTATATTTCATAAAATTAGCAAAATTATAGTAATGAAGTAACACAAATGATTTTATGGTTGGTACCACTACAACATATGATGAACTATCTTAAAGAGCTGCAGTATAAGGAAGATTGAAACTCACTGTCCTAGTGGTTGAGAATATCTCCCGAATGTTCAGAGTACTGGGGTTTGGTTTCCAGTTCCCATGTCAGACAGTTCTCAACTGTCTGTAAAGCCAGATGTGTGGCATCTAATGATGTCTCCTAGCCTATGTGGATCAGTGGATTTGCATTATTATCTAATCAAGACATGTACACATCATTAAAAGCAACATTAGATTTTAAAATGTGACATAAAGAATGAACTTTCTGAGCCCCTCCCCAAGCCATTTCAGGATTGTGATTGGCTTGATCTTGAGTATGCAGTCCTATATGCTGTCTGTTTGTATCTATAACAATGTTGTCATACTAGGATTATTTTATATAAAATATGTGTTTCATTTAAAATATTAAAAAAAAAGAAAAAAAAAGAATGCAAATATTTATTCTCAACAGATAAGGTTTACAAACATGTTGAAAGTCATATATTAGAATCAAAGATATTTTCAGTTTTACCTCTCTATTTCTCAACCTACATCACTGTATTGACATTTTACAGTGTGCATCTGTATAGGAGAAAGTAAGATACTTTTCCTAAATAATTCTAGAATATGTGGAAAGATACTGAAAAACTTAGATGGGGTTGAATGAAGAGTAAACGTGATGTAAACACAGCACTTATGTATGAAGATCTGAAAAAATAAGATGCAAAACAACTAAAATAGAGACAATAAAATTTAATGCTTTTCTGAATAATATTTGCAAACAAGACTTTGTAAAAATAATTTCTTTAAATGGCAACTGTATTAGAAAATTAATAGTATTTCCTAGGGGATTTAATTTGCTAGATATTTCAATGTTTATTTTAAGCCAATCACACATATAATAATATGTGTGACCAATGCCATGGAACACTATTGAACATAACTATATGATAATTTTATAAATTGTAGAAAAGGCATTTGAGATAATCCAATATAACTTCATGCTAAAATCCTGGAGAGGCTAGGGAAATAAGGGATATAGCTCAACATTATCAAGAAAATATATAGCTAACTCAAAGCCATATTTATCTGAAATTGAGAAAAATTCCAGTTATTTACACTAAAATCAGAAGTAAGTCAAACATGTCCATTCTTCCTACTACATAGTACTTGAAGTCTTATCTGAAGTAATAAAACAAGCAAAGGAGATCACAGACATACAAGTAGGAAAGGAGAAATTCAAAGTATTCTTATTTGAAGTTGATATGATTATATGCATAAAATATTCTCAAGTTTTTTTCCTGAAAATCCTATAATTAGATAAACAGATTCAGCAATGTAGCAGGATACAAAAGTAATGTTGTAAATATAGTTGCCTTCACACATGCAAATGTGTAACATAGTGAACAAGCCATAAGGTAATTAATTACACTCAGAAGTATCTAAAAAATTAAAATTTCTTGAAACAAATAAAAATGGAAGACTTATACAATAGAATCTCTAAGACACTGGAGAACTAACAGAAGAAACAAAAAAAAAAAACAGAAGATGGAAAGCCTTTTGATGTTTGTGGATTGGTAAATTAAATATTGTGAAAATGCCTATCCTACCAAATGCAGCATGCAGTTTAAATGCAATTTCTATTGAAATTACAACATAAGTATTCAAAAAACTTGAAAAAGAAATCTTAAATGCCCTATGGAAATAGACACAGATGCAGTCCTGGGGCTACACCAACTTTTGAGACCAGATTGAGGAACATGAGTTTCATAGTTGTCTTTCTAAAACTTTCTAATATCTCTTGTTCAGTCAGACTCTAGATACATGCTATCAATGGAGGAGAAATAATAATCACATAAATGCATGCACAGTAAACATACAATAGACTAAGAAGATTTAAAATATTATAATATGGCAGTGAAATTTCTTATAAACCTAGATACACATATTTGAGTATGTTCATTGCCATGCTGTGCGCTATAGTAACAGACAGCTGACAAATGTATTTTTGTAAATTTAGAGAACAGATAAACAAAAAAAAATTATTCTTCATAAAATTACACCAATTATACATTCTTTTAACTACTGCTACTAAGGATCTGAAGAGTATTACAATGGGAACAGTAAAGAAAATTATCCCTGTTTTAAACAAAATCATAGCAAATTTATAATTGCTTGTATTTTCATGACAACAATGTTTCTTCCGTAGGAAGCCAAGAAGAAGATCATGGCATATGAACTGTAATGTCAAGCATATGTAGAGGTATTTGAAAGTCTGTCAGTGCTTATTAACTGTGAATTACAAACATTAAAACAACTCTAAAATTTCTCATTTAAATTTTAGTACATACATCAGTGACTTTTATTGCATATAGATTCTTTTTCTCAGACAATGCATGCTGAAGACAGTTTCCCCTCCCTCTTCTCATCTGAGTTCCTCACACTTTACCTTCTTCTTTTCAAATTCACATTGCTTTTATAGCTCTTGGGAAAAGAACAGGCTTTTAAGAGATCATAACATAGCAAACTAAATTATAAGGAGATAAAACAAAACCATCACAAAAAAGTTAGAAAAGGCAAACCAACAGAGATTTTTAAGACCAACAGAGATTTAATAATTTTAGCATATTTAGCTGACCAGACCTGAAATCTATTAATATAATTCATATACAGGATATAACTGACATATAACCATTTAATTTTAAGCAGGTTCAGCATTGGAAAATGAATTTGAATCATGTGAAATACCTATCTTAACCGTATGACTTATAACACGCTCTGTATATCACTGTAGTTAGTTAATAAAGCTAATAATGTATTAGCTGTAGCTAATAATGTCATATTAGCATAGATTTGTTTATTATTTTATAAAATGCTTTTATGTAATTAGTAATCATTGAATTTCAATTAAATAATGTTGGAATCTTGTGTCTGCTAATTTAACAAATTAGAATATTAAAAATGTTCAAATACAGATTTGTTTTCTTTGATGCCTTTATGAGAAATGTTAGAAACAGCACTAATAATTGGTCACTAAATCATAGACCAGAAAACGTACATATTAAAATGAATGTAAATGAATGAAATTTTGTGATCACTTGTGTGCTCATGCTAGATTCTAGAATAGCACTTGTCGACAGTGTAGCAAAAGTCACAATGGCTTTATTAAAAAAATCAAACTTTATAAAGACATTGAAAAAGCTGTTGAAGTGGATGTTCACAAAGGAATCTGTAAAATACCATGTGTGCTATTAAGCTTGGATTGAGAAATAGAATGAAAAAATATACATGAGGCTTTAAGAAAATTGAAAAAAAGAAAGAAAGAAAAAAGGAGGATGGAAGAGACAGTAAAGGAGGGATCATTAACCAGAGATGATAGTAATAATAATATTTAAATACATTAATTGACCACAATAAGATTGAAATTTTAATAATATGAACTACATATTTCTGGTGATTTATATTGTCAGCTTAACCAAATTTAGAATTACCTGGGAGAAAGGTCTGTGGTTTTGGTATCGAGTGATTATACTAATTGCATTAGTGGATGTGACAGGATAAATTTTAACTGTGGATTGGACCATTACAGGCCAGAGGCCACTGAACTGAATATAATGGAGAATAAATATAAAGCAGTGTATGCAGCTTTAGATATCTTGCTGGGAATATCATACCAGGTCCCATAATGAAATGACAATATGTTGATGGGGAATAGTTACAAAAGATAATTTCTATGCGACTTACAAATATAGGATAGTCTATGTGTTTACTTAAAACCTTTTTACATATTTACATAACTACAATGTACAGGATGTAAGTTCCTATCTGTGATAGGCATTTTTAATTAATTTTGCATACAAAACACATTATGTATTCATTTTAAATTCATGAATAAATGAGTTTGAATACATATCATGTAAAAGAAAAAATAGAATTTCAGAATTGTTAGGCAATATAGAGTAAGTGCAGGAAAAGAACTTGGCAGTCATATAACAAGTATATGAACTAGAATCATCCAGCTGTTTACAATAATCCAAAATTGTGTAGATTCCCATAGTAAGCAACAGCTAAGCAGAAAATGAATGGTCCACTTATGCGGAATAATGTAATGAGTAATCTGTGGTGCAAAGCTGAGGGAACTACTTCAAACCACAAAGTTCTCTTAAGTTTCCTGACTCTATAACTTTACTGTTAAAAAGTCACAGGTACAGACTATATAAAATTTAAATACAACATTAATTTTGGCTAAAAGTAACATATATAAGTTATTGAATGTCAATACTGCTACTTTGAACAAAATTATTTTACACTTGAGTTGAGCATGTTTCAAGAACTATTCAAAAGTTGAAAAATGTCAATTCTAAACAAAAGTAAGCTAAGGAATATACTGTTTTTAAAAAATGGATTTAGCTATATAGACATCATTGCATTTTATTCTAGAGAATCATACATTTCAGCTTTTAAAAGTTGAAGTTATGTGTCATCACTCCGTTTAAAACTCAGATACCATTTTGAGCATATATGTTGTGCTGTTTGGAGTTTCTCATGTATGAGAAAATATCAGATATGCAATGGATATAATCCATTTCTCCCTATCAAATTATTATTAGAATGTTTATAGACAAAGATTTATATATTATCCGATCTCTGAGTCATTTTTAAATAAGTAATTGTAATATTTTACACTTACTCAAATGAAAAGAGCCTCATTGTGTAACAGAATACATCTATCCTTTTCCGAACAGACAAATAATAACTCAGAGTAACTTATCAAGGAATCCTGTCATGAGAGCAGCAGACCCACAAAGTCTCCTTACTTCCTTAGTTGTTATTAGCTGACTTTGAGTTCAGCAGCAGACACTAAGCACTTGAGTGCTCTATGTAGCTTGATTTTTAACTTTCAAGAGATGTTCATTGTAATCAGCAAAATACAACCATTGCTTTTCCATAAAAGATATAATTATGAAAGAAAAAGACATCCTTTACTATTTATTAAGGATGGAGCAAAGAGTAGCAAATGCTTGGCATAACTATGTTATAACATATTATCATGTTTGAATAAGGGCATGCAAAAGAGGACTCCTATATTCACAATTATTTTTGAAAAATGTAAAGAATCCACATGGAGAATTTTAATTACTCTTAAAAGCTTTACTCCCATACTTTACTCCCTGAAAATATGCAGTCTTTGCTCTCAATCAGAGTAAGTAAAGTAAGTGCATTACAATTATGAAGACCTGGAAATAATCTCCACAACCATGAAAAGTCCACCTTTGGTTGAGGACTCTTAGGCAGATACAATCATAAAAATCTAGACTCGTTACAGGCCATTCTCTCTGACCATATCAGTGAGCTCCATGCCAGGAGGAGACCCTTACTCAGTGAACTAGGTAGAGAAAGTCTGAGTACTTGAAATACTTCTCTGGCCTTCAAATACCTGCAAACATAAATCCACACTCAACCAACCATAACATATGAACAAACATACACATATATATGAGTTCATGCTCACATATCTACACATGCACATGCACACAAACTCATGCATGCATGTATGTACACACACACACACACACACACACACATACACATACATCAGGGTATAGACACAGAATATGACAATAGTATAAACTATTTTCACATTTTTCCTCTACTAGAACCACTTATCTCTCAATCACTGTTTCTCTAGCCCATGTGTTTACATTTGAATACCTAATTTCTCAAATACTGGGAAATGGTTTTTCAACAAAGTAACAAAAGAAATCCAAGTGCATGCTGATAAGAGCCTGATATGGATGTCTCCTCAGAGGTCTTCAAGAGTCTGACATATTCAGAGGCAGATGCTCACAACTAGCCATTGAAGTGATCATGGGGTTCTCAATGGAGGAGTTAGAGTGAAGACTGAAGGAGCTGAAAGGATTTGTGGCCCCATGAGGAGAGCAACAATACCAACCAACCACAGCTCCCAGGGTCTAAACCACCAGCCTGGGAGCACTTATGGAGGGATCCAGGGCCTTAGCTGAATATATAAGAGTGGAGGGCCCTGCTGGGCACAGGTGGAAGATGAGATCCTTGACCTCATGAAGGCTGGACGCCCCAGGGGGTGGGAGTTTTGAGGGTGGGGAGGTGGGAGTGGGGGGGTAGATAGAGGTTACATCCACAAAGAAGAAGGAGGAGGTGTGAGGGGATTGGGGGTTCCTGGGTGGGTGGGGGATGGGGTAAGGGGACAACATATGAAATGTAAATAAAACATCCAATAAAAAAATTAAAAAAAAATGAAAAAAAAAAAAAAAAAAAAAAAAAGAAATCCAAGTGTATAACTACAAAAAAGCTTCCCCCAGACAATGTTTCCATAATAATCTTGACATAGTTCTTTAAAGGTCTCTGAGACTACCTAAGAAATTCTGCCCTAGAAATTCACAGGGCTGTGATATAGATGAGTTCGCAGCCATCACTCTATTTTGCAAAACAGGGGTTTGGAAAGTATGTTGGTTTCTTTTCTTTACCCTCTCTGGCCAGATAAAGTCTAAAATAACTAAAGAGCTAATTATTTAGTCTGAATTCTGGTTTCACAGTTCAGCAAATGGTCATTTGGCAGTCTTTCTGGATCCGTTGACAGGCAGACTATCAAGTTGGTATAAGCATATACTGGAGAATTTTTGTGGCAGCAAAGAAAAGGGGAAACTCACTAAGACACCAGATCAAGAATTAATCCAGATTATACTGCCAAAGACATACTGTCTGTAACATGGCTCCACTTTAGCCTTCTATCTTTCATGAATGCTATCAAATTATCAATTCATCCAGGGGAATAATCCATGGAATGGGTAAGAAAATATATAAACTAGTCAGCTCTGGAAATGCCGTCATGAATGTACAAAGAAGTATGTTCTGCTAATCCTAGAAATGCTTCTTAGTCTAAGCAAGTGAAAATTCAAAATAATAATCATATTTGGTATACATATATATTTCATTATTTCTAATAAATTCCACATTACTGAAATACTACTTAGGTATTTATTAAGTTTTTAATCATTTTAAACGTACTTTTAATCTTCATTGTGAGATTCTTTGAATATTATTTAAATATCTTTTAAATTATTCTAGTATGGACTTTTAAAAATGTGATATACATAGATATAGTTGTGTAACTATTATTTTGGAATTATCAGCCTGTCAACTTTATTCAAAAATGATTGAACAACTTAAGCTTCAGTTTTTGTGTTTCTTAATCCATATCTAATTTGGTTTCTCTCTGAATTTAAAATTTTGTTAAAAAAATAGTAAACAATATTTCTTGTGCAGTATTTTCTCTTCTATCTTATTCTTTTAATTGGTGAACACTCTAGATTTCTTCATTCTGAGTCCTTTATTTTTTAAAAGTACTATAAGTGAACATTGGTCTATAGTTTATATGAGTTTAAAGTAAATTAAAATGAATTTAGAGTAAAAATATTTCCACATCAGACAGAGCAAGCTAAAATTGGGAAGGTGTAGTATTGAAGAAGAAAATGAGGAAATGGAACATATTTCTGGTAGTATGACCAACTGAAATTTTTGGGGGTTTTCTCAGCTTCTATTATCTCTTTACAGTTATAACAGCTTCTCAATTTAAAAATTAGACATACAGGAATCCATGGCTCCAATCACATATATAGGAGAGGATGGCCTTGTACAGCATCAATGGGAGAAGAATCTTTTGGTCCTGCGAAGGCTCAATGCCCCAGTGTAGGAGAATGTGAGGGCGGGAAGGTAGGAGTGAGTGTGTGGGTGAGTGGAGGAACACCCTCATAGAAGTAGGGGGGAATGGGAATGGAATAGAATTATTTCAGAGGTGGGTCCAGGAAAGAGGATAACATTTGAAATGTAAATAAAGAAAATATCCAATAAAAAATTAGACCAAATTTAAGTTTTAGTTTTGTGTGTTTGGTTATATGTACTTATGTCAGATGTGGTGGTAAGCATAATGAGATTCTGAGGAAAGAAAATAGCACTTTTGAAACCAACATGAGCTGGATAAATATTGTATAATGACAAGAAGAAAACATTCAGAGAGCTATATGCCATAAAAATATTGTACTGGCTGGTTTTGTGTGTCAACATGACACAAGCTGGAGTTATCACAGAGAAAGCAGCCTCCCTTGAGGATATGCATGCTTCAGTTCCAGTCCTGCCTTCCTTTGGTGATGAAAAGCAATGTGGAACTGTAAGCTGAATAAACCCTTTTCTCGCCAACTTCCTTCTTGTTCATGATGTTTTGTGGAGAAAAAGAAATTTTGACTAAGACAAATTGGTACCAGCATAGTGGGGTATTCCTGTGACAACCTGACCATGTTTTGGGGAGGACTGTGGAAGGACTTGGGAACTTTGGGCTAGAAGAAAGATTGGGTGTTACGAGCTCTGTAGAATATTTTGTAAGAGCTTAGAAGATAATATTGAGAATAGTGCAAACGATGGAGGCTTGGTTTCTGAAATTTCAGAGAGAAGATTAAAGACTGTTAGCAGGGTTGTTGCTGTTTTTGTTGTGAAGATTCTGAGTTTTTGGTTAGCTGGGGCTGAAGAATCAGCTGTGATTAATAAGATATCAGAACTACTAAAGCAAAACCTTTGCATAACTGGGACTATTGATAATGGTTAACTGGAACTAAGATATTAGTCGTGATTAAGAAGATATCAGCATCATTGAGGTGAAATCCTCTAGGAAGTGTTTTCTGAGAGCACAAAGAAGCTGTGTTTCAGAGATAGCTGGGTTGTACCTTGTGCTATGGCTGGACTTGGTAGTGTGTAAGAGTCACCCAAGTGGTCCTGACTTTGAAGGCATGAATGTGTCATGAAGAGCAGCTGAGGCTCGCACTGTGAGATGCCACTGAAGGCCATTGGTGAAGGTGCGGCCTTAGTTGCAAATGATGGCCCAGGACTGAAGGGGTTATGCAAATTAGTTGAGGCTTGGCACTATGAAGAGAGCCTATGAGAAGAAGCTTAGTTGCAGTGGAAGACAGCAGTGTTTTGGGGATGCCAGTACCATGGGATGATCACCAAAACCAACAGTGACAGTAGAGTGGTTTCATCTGCGTTTAAAATACTACGGAGGGCAGAGCTGTGGAAATGACCCAAGTCCTTGGAGGATCCCAGATCATGAATGTATCCCAGCCATTGGACAGTTTGATTTAGCTTTTAGTTGTAACTGTGCCCTGATACTTTTCTCCTCTTGAATTAAGAAAATATTTTAGTAGAGCCCACAGTTAAGAGACTTTGAATTTTACAAAGACTTTGAATTTTAAAAGAGATTGGGTATTATAAAGGGATTGAAATTTTAACATGTAAGAATTTGTAAAGACTGTGGGACTTTTAAAGCTTAGATCTTGGGGATGAATAACAAAGTAAGGGTTGAGGCTCAATAATAATGTGTTTGTGCGTCAAGTTGACAAGGGATAAATTGTACTGGCTGGTTTTGTATGTTAATTTGGCACAAACTGGAGTTCTCACAGAGAAAGGAGCTACAGTTGAGATCCAGCTATAAGGCATTTTCTCAATTAGTGATCAAGTTGGGAGGGCCCATTGTGTGTGTTGCCATCCCTGGGCTGGTAGTCCTGGGTTTCATAAGAAAGCAAGGGGAAGCAAGCCAGTAAGTAACATCCCTCCATGTCCTCTGGCCTCTGAATCAGTTCTTGCTACCTGACCTGCTTGAGTTACAGTCCTAACTTTCTTTGGTGATGAAAAGCAATGTGAAAACCTATTTCCTCCCCAACTTGTTTCCTGGTCGTGATGTTTTATGTAGGAATAGAAACCATGAGTAAACAAACATATAGACATGTATTTAAACATAGAAATAGAAAATTAATGATATGAAATAATTATCTTATAAACAATTTTTACATGACTACATCCATTTATTTTACTCTGTTGAAAGAAATATGTGCCTGCCATTACTTTTTTCCTCATAACAAAGTACTACCAGATTCTGGGTGTACCAAATTTTGGTTTTGTATTATTTTTCCTCACTTTTTGGAGAACGAAGCTCTTGAACACTAGTGAGGCACATCTTCATGCTTGAGAAAGGCCACTTTATTATCCAGGGTTCTTAAGAATAGCAAAATTGATAGAATAATATTTTGTATTTACTAAAATAACTTACAGCTCATGGTCCAACTAGTCTAATGCCTGTTTTCCAACTGGAATGCCTAGAGCCCAAGAGTTGTTCAGATCATAAGGACTGATGTAGGTTCTAATACTAGAGAAGGAAAGTTACAGCAGCAGGATAAATTAACAGTAAGAGTTAGACAAGCAGTTGAAAAGCAACAGCTTTCTTTTATCATTTCCTGTTCTTATGTTACCATTAGAAGGTGTGACATAGATTTAGGCTAGGTCCTTCCACCTCAAATGATAAAGTAAAAAAGACCCTTCACAGGACTGCCAAGCTTCTTGAGTTTTAGTAGGTTCCATACATACTCACACTGACAACCAAAATTAGTCATTACATAGTTGTTCCCTCTGTCTTTACTTGCCTTTACATAATCATTCTACAATGGTTGTTCTTTTTTAAAAGAGATACGATGACTTATTAGATTAAGAAATATTACATATGCCTTATAGGTCAAGTACATATTATCTTTTTTAAAATATTAATCCAAAATAGTGAAAATGAAGTTTTGAAGTTCAACCTAAAAGTATTAGTGGGCAAGCCATCCTATATATAATAGTAGTATATTCCATAAATCTAGCCATTCAAATATTATCCCAATGAATTCTATTGCCATGTATTTTTTATTATTAATGTCTCTCTATATTTGTAAATGCATATATTATTGACATAGAATATATCACTTCTCCCCTTATATCCTTCATTCAAATCCATTCCACCAACTGCCTTCTCTCCAATGTCACCTATATTTTCCAATATCCAGATGATATACTCTTCTTAGTTTATTATATTTGTGTATGTGCATATGTGCATGTACACAAACATACACACACATACACACACACACACACACAGAGTCACACTTTAAGATGTTGCCTAACCTTAAAACTGAATTTATTATAGTCATCAGAAAGATTTTATTTCTTAGTCTATTCAGCTAGCATGTGTCTTTGAAGGGAGAGTTTAAACCAGTATCATTGAGAATTATTTTCAATAGGTATGTATAGGTTCCTGTTACTTTAATGTAATTTGCTGGCTTGTGTTGTTAATTTTGTTTTTCTTCCTCATCATATTATATACATAATTGTTATATTCTATAATTTCTTGGTTATGCTAATTACTCTTCAGTTGAAGTATTACTCCTTGTATTTTGTGTAGCATTTTGTTTATTTTTGACAGATATTTTTATTTTTAGACTGTATGGATCATAATAAGTAATTTTCCCTTTCAACTATGGCAGACAATTTTGCTGCAAACAGTAGATTAGGTTGGCAATAATGGTCTTTTAGAACTTGAGGTGTACGGTTCTGCCAAGGACCAGCCTCCACATGGAGAAGGGTTCTGAGAGACGGGCTGTCTGGGAGTGGTGAAACAAAGATGTGAAGTCAAATCCTGGGTCCAAGTCTAGGTTCTGCTAAGGTGATTTTCTTTTGCCTTATCTTTCTCTGTGTTCTGCTTTCTATTGCTATTCTAAAAACTCTCTAGTTGAGATAGTTCTCTCTGCTGGTAGACATTCTAAAAGCTAACTGAGTAGCTCATGGTTTTTATTTCCCAAGTCAAGAAACTACTTTTAAAAATTATTGAATTTTCTGAACAAGTCAGAAATCCTGTTAGAAAAAATTCTTGAAGAGCTGTTTTCACTCTCCAGACATCTCTAGACAGCTCAGCTCTCTCTAGAGAAAAAAAATTATAAAGAAGAACTGCCGTTATTTTCTGCTAGATCATCTCATGCAGACCAAAACCCCAGGTGCATATATTATATATTATTATATTATATTATATTATATTATATTATATTATATTATATTATATTATACTTTTATATTATATTATATTATATTATATTATATTATATTATATTATATTATATTTATTATTTTATATATTATTCCAGTTATTTTCTTAAATTCCCTTTTGATTATCCTAAGAATCAACATCCAGTTACTCTAGCTCCTTAATTCTTAGGAAACAGCAAGCACACTTTTACTTTTTAACATTGTAAAAGAATTCAGAGATCTGACTGCCTCTGTCAAGGACAGATGCTAAGGTAGCTGGAAGAGCCTTTCCTGAAATTCTCATTTCTGCTACAACTGAGCATGGGCTTGCTATGTCCCAGGATGACCTTGAAAATAGGAATCTACCTGCATTTGTAGCTTTTTGACTAGCTGGATCATTAATGCAGCTGGCTGCATTTCTTTAGATTTGTGAAGCTCCTCATAATTCATATTTCATTCTTATATTTTGCATAGGCAAGAAATTATATATTTTTAAACTTATCTTTTTACAGTTCTTTTCCACAGCCTTTAGGAATGTCCTGAATGTCACACAATTTGCCATTTTGCTGAGACATCTGCCACACCTTTGCCTCTTGGACTTGTGCTGATTATTTTAAAGTCACTAATATTAACAAGGAAGGCATTCCTTAAAGGAGGAATGTAAAATACTTAGATTATTATACAAACAAGTCTTATGTCCATAGCAGTCTTTAACACTCTTGAAGGCTCATGTCCATTGGCCCTGTTTCAGGCACAGGAACCTTGTTCTTCTCTCCCCACCAAGACAATGCTGGACTCAGCAGGGCTCCAGGCTTTTTGAGTTTTAGAGTTACCATTTAGAAACTATCAGGCAGTTAGACTTTCCTTTAAAGGTAATTAGTTTTTTTTTCTAGTCCATCTTTCAGTATTTTCTTTATTCTTTATATTTAAAGTTTTATCTATCAATAATGTGGACTTTTTTTGTCTTTTCTAGTTGGACTTCTATGTGCCACTTATATTTATTTACTTATGTCTTTTCTCATATTGGGGAATTTTTTTATACACTCTTGTTAAAATATACCCTAAGCCATTGTGCAGGACTCTTCTCTTTCATTTCTACCTCTGATTCAGAGATTTTTTTTTCTTTTGGTAGCATCCAGCATTTTCTGTACACTTGTTTCATGTGTTTTTAATCTTTTTTCTTTTCATTTGCAAGTTTCATCTAGATTATCTAGTTTATCTTGTATCTTATATTTGATTCATTGTACTTGTTAAGGATTTCCCCTGAGTTTTCTAATTGGGATATTAAGTATTCCATCCCACTATCATTTAAGCCTTTGTTTTCCTTAGTGTTTATCTCATTATTGAATTCATTTTTCAGAACTTGAGTTATATTCAGTATTTCTTTTATCCTTATATTTGTATTTGTATGTACATGGCTAAAATATTTATCATTTTCTTCTTGGGGTTCACTGAATTGTTTTAACTATGTTCTTTAAATTCTGTGATTCATTTTTTATTTGAAGTTCTGTTTCCTGGAGTTCTTCTAGGGAATTATCATTAGAGACTATATCTGTAGGACTAGGTAGAAGACATGAAGCTTTGGGCCTTCAAGTTGTCTTTGTCTTTTGTTTTCACTCAAGTTAGCATTATTCTTGTTTTTTTTTTTTTTCTTTTTTTCACTAGACACATGGGCTTACTTCTTTGGTTAGGTGTCTGATGAACTAATTTAGTCTTTCTTAGATTAGTATACAAAGGAGATGTGCAATTTGAGATGAGGTAGTTCAAGCTGATGGATGAGCTGTTTAATTGTACCAGGAAAAGATGGCTCAAAGTATAGGTTTTGAGTTAGGCCTTAAGTTACAGAAAGCAAGGATGAGAGGAAAAAGGAAAATCCTACCAGTCAAGGGTGGTTCTTAAAGAAAGAGGACTGAAGATTATTGATCTGCTGCTAAGCCTGTGGACAAGGAGATTACCATAGTTGGGCTGGGTAGCATGGAGGGCTATTGAGTAGATGGGAAGGTATATGGGAATGGAAAAGCCATAAAGAGATCCATCAAAGATGCATCATGAGTGAGAAGGTTTTGAACTTTTGACTTTTTACTAGGATTTGGGGTTTCTGGACAGGAAAGGGAAGAAACAATACCAAAGCAAAAGGGAAGAAATGATTTTCCTAGAAACGATAAATTTTGTACAAATGGGGTTAACAGTTCCAGTGTCTGTAACTAAATCCATAGGCTTGCAGATGGTGCTAGTAGGGGGGACGTTCAGGTAAAAGGAAAAAGTGACTTATCCAGGACAGTTTGCTCTCACCAGTATTTATTAGATAATTTGTGCAATTCTGCATAAAATACCATTAAAATAAAGAACATAGTCTTTCTCACTGGAAATACAGCATTTTGAATTTTCCAGTACCTTGATAATATTTAAACTTTTAGCCTATATTATATAATGTCTCTGGTTCACAGACTTGGACTCACCACTGTTACCTGTTACGTATTGGCAAGACAGAACACAGAGAAAAGTTTCTCATCACTTCTGATTTATGAGGGAGACATGGAGTAGATATCTCTCAATCATAGCAGGTAGTATCCTGTGACTGTTACTTTCCCCTATTGGCCCAGGGAGAAAGGTGTGATGGAGTAAATGTCCTTTGTAAGGGTTTTGTGGTTCCTGGCAGGTACTTTATAAGAAAGAATAAAAATGAAATGGTGACAATCGGTTGGCTATTCTTGAATGCACTGAAAGCCAGTCTTGAAGATGCTTTGTGGTGGGAAAGCAATGTTTATGGGCTATTAACCCTGAAAGAAAACCTGAAAACTGACTAGATTAGGAATTTGAACACAATCTCTTCTATCAAATGTGAGGCAGAGTAGAGAAAATACCTCAGTTTCTGCAGCATGATCATCCATTTATTCAGTATAAGACAGTGGTAAATCAGCTCCTGATGTGATGGTCAGGCCAAAGGGAGAGGAGAGCCAGAAAGCATATGTTGTATATTTACTATATTATGATTTAGCTTTGAGATCTGGAAAAGAAGTAAAGAATCTAGATGAGGCAGTCTCTGCCCTGTTGATGTATCTCTGAGATGAAGATTAGAATCTCCTTAACACTAGATGACAAGGAGAAGTTGGCCTCTGTCATCACCCATCCTTCTCTAAGGCAGTGCTTACATGCCCTGAGGCCACAGAATTAGTGAGAACATTTGCTATTGAGCTATAACAGCTGGAGATTTTCTAGTTTGGGCCAGTGTTGGTGAGTTGCCTGAGATAGAGTGAAAATGCAATAGACATGGGAATGTGACAGATCATGCTTGATGTTGATGTACACTACTGGCCCAACAGAGAATATTCTTTCTTTTTTCTCCTATTCTTCTCTTTTCTTTTTTTTTTTTTTACTTTGATATTTTATTTATTTCCATTTCAAACATTATCTCCTTTTCTTGTTTCTTCTCTGGAAATGCCCTACCCCATCCTCCCTCCTTCTGCTTCTATGAGGGTGCTCCTCCAACCACCCATCCACTCCTGCCTTCCTGCCCTGGCATTCCCCTACACTAAGGACATCCAACCTTCCCAGGACCAAGGGCCTCTCTTGCCATTGATGTTACACAAAATGGCAACCAAGAGATTGGGAAAAGACCTTTAACAACTCTACATCTGATAGAGGGCTAATATCCAATATGTACAAAGAACTCAAGAAGTTAGACTCCAGAGAACCAAATAACCCTATTAAAAATGATAAACAAAGAATTCTTAACTGAGGAATACCTAATGGTGAAGAAATGTTCACCATTAGGTATTCACCCAAAGAAATGTTCTACATCCTTAGTCATCAGGGAAATGCAAATCAAAACAGCTCTGAGATTCCATCTCACACCAGTCAAAATTTCTAAGATCAAAAACTCAGGAGACAGAAGATTCTGGTGAGAATGTGGAGAAATAGACCCACTCCTTCATTGTTTGTGGGATTGCAAGCTGGAACAACTCTAGAAATATGTCTGGTGTTTCCTCAGAAAGTTGGACATAGTACTATTTGAGGACCCAGATCTACCACTCCTGGGCATACACCCAAAAGATACTCCAACATATAACAAGGATATATGCTCCACTATGTTCATAGCAGCTTTAATTATAATAGCCAGATGCTGGAAACAACCCAGATATCCTTCAGCAGAGGAATGGATACATAAAATGTGGTACATTTACACAATGGAGTACTACTGAGCTATTAAAAACAATGACTTCATGAAATTCTTAGGCAAATGGATGGAATTAGAAAATATCATCCTGTTTGAGGTATCCCAGTCACAAAAGAACACACATGGTATGCACTCACTGTTAAGTGGATATTAGTCCAAAGATCACAATACCCAAGATACAATTCACAGATAACATGAGTCTCAAGAAGAAGGAAGACCAAAGTGTGGATGCTTCTCTCCTTCTTGGAAGGGGGAACAGAATACTGAAGGAAAAATATATGGAGACTATTCTAATACTAGAATGCAGACATTGATCTTAGTCACTGTTTAGTGAAGGGTATTTTAAACATTTGATTGGGTACTATAGTCATGTGTGTCATCATATTCAGGATCTAAACAGAGAAATGACAACCTCTGGTGTTACAGTGGGCAAGCAAAGGGAGGTGTGTAATGGAAGTCACATATGTTTATTGTCTCCAAGAGAGAATAAGGAACAAGATAATTCATTCTCAAAGAATTTTACAATCACAGTGTATTTCATATACTCAGATGTGAATTGATCTCATTGTATTTGGAATGGATATGAAGAATCAGTACAAATTGTCATCCAGGTAAGGTGTTATCACCTTTGTGAAGCCAAGTAAAACCCACTCAGAGGTTCTAGAGATTCCTTAGAACTATAGACATGAAGCTCATGCCAGCAGAACTATAGTATGTATCTCTAAGGTTTTCTGATACTTACCTCAGATGATATCATCATTTGGGGTCAGAAATAGGTTTGAGGTACCCAGCTGGGAGGTGCTAAGGGAATGTATGTTGGATGTTGAACTGACTATACATTGGTTATTTTCAAATGTGCAGAGTGTCGGCCCTTGGTGATATTAATGCTGACAGTAATATAGTCTATGAGAAACCAGCTGGGTTTCCTGGGCTGACTGCCTACATAGATAGCTATAGCAGATGTACAATTAAGGTCAAGCTAGTAATTGTGACTTTGGGTATTAGCCATATGGCTTCCAACCATACAGTCGATTTTTTTTTCTTTCTCTCTCTAACGACTAAATATATCCTAGGACTAGATGTCTTGCAATTACTGGCAACCTTCCAGATGATCTCCCATGGATTTAGATTCCAAGTTAGAGCTGTTAAGGTAGTGATACAAGGCAAGGCACCACCTCCCCAGTAAGTGATTGAAGTTAGAGGTGTGGTTTGGGTCCTTCAATACCAGGCAGCTGGGGGCATGGGGAACTTATTTACATTATTTTGCAATTAGAAGCACCTGGTATAATATGAATAATTCAGGGCCACTACAAGTTTTCCCCGGTGTGGCCAGTGTAGATGTCACATGGAACATGGAGAATGACTATGGACTACAAAGAAGAAAATAAGGTGATTATAACCATGAATACTAGAGTACCATCCATCTTTGATATGATGAACCAATTGATTCTGATTTTGGGTCAATACGACTATGTTATTAATCTGATTGGACAATTCTTATTTTTTTCTTTTTACACTGGCATTGCTCAAAAACTGTCAAGAACAATTTACACTTATCTATTGTGTTTAACGATTAACATGTCATTTTAGCACAGGATTTTCTGCATAGCTTTACTATATGCCATGGTTTAATACCTCCAGACTTAGTATCCTGGAAGAGTTTCAACACAGTTACAATATGTCATCAGATTGAAGATATTCTGCCTATCTCTGATTCTTTTGTAGATCAAGAATCAGAAATTGTGAGTTCCAGAGCTGCCTTGAAATTGAGAGAAAAGGTAGTGAATATTTCCAAATAATAAGAGTGTGGTTTGCCTGTCAATTTCCTTCAAGGTGTCTTGTTTTTGTTTTGTTGTTGGTTTGTTTGTTTATAAAGCTATATCAGAGAAAAAACTTGACAATGTTCAGACATATCTTTGAACAAAGGTGGTCAAATAATTACAAGCTTTTGTGAAGGTTTTGGATTACTGGAGTTCATCTCCCACGTGGCCCAGATATGTGGCAACATATGGGGGAGAGATGAGTACCTGTAGGGTTTTAGTGAAAAGTGTGAAAGGAGACTGAGACCTGGTGTACCCTTACTGAAAAATAACTCATGGGAAAGTTGCATTCTTCAAGCTAAAAAGTTTGTCTCTGGGTGAGGTAAATTCCTAGTGCATAATATATATCCTTTTATTGGATGATAAGGTCTTGGTTATCCTCTAAAATACTAGGAACAGTTCAAAGTCTTACATTAGCAAAATAGGAAACCCACCTAGGTCAGCAGGGAACACTAAGTAGTGGCTCCTAAAAGAATCATGGAGGTGCTGCATGCAGTAGACATAGAGAAGATTCAAGAAGTGAGTTTCCAAAAGACAGAGACCACAGTACCAATTTCCTACCAAGAAAGGATTATTCTGTCCCCTCATAATTGTTACATGCTGCAGAAGGCTCCAGCCTGTATGAAAAGCAGCAGTAATTCACCTGTCCACTGACATTATACAGGGAGCTGACTTGCCAGTCAGATAATCCAGTCGGCTTAACTACACACTCTGTAGCTAATAGTTATGAGTGAGTACTCCTCTCTTTAGTTAAGCACGGATAATTGGATTGTATACAGGACTCTTTCTGTGAATCCCCACAGGCACCTGCAGGACTGGAAGGTGAACTGTCAGCTCCTGTGTTGCTCTTCCCTGTGGGAATAAATTTGAATGTCAGCAAAAAAAAATTCTGTAACAGTTATACTGCAAATCATAAACCTTTACAAAGTCCAGAGATTTACAGGGAGGATATCTAGGCATGTGTTTAGTGGATACAAAGTATGACACCATAGGATGCTGCTATATGAAATCACCAACACTGTGGCCATGCAGGAATCAAGACTATGATGAGGTTACTGTCCAGAGGCCAAGTTTCTGTTCAGAAGAGATATATTATATCCATTGGTGATATCTGCTATATGTCATGACATTCCTCAAGCATCAGTGGCTGGGAACAGTATTTAGCTCGATTAGAAGTCATATAGACTGGTTGTTGTCAAGCTGACACATACTGGTCTTGAATGGAGGAAAATACTCTCAACTGTGAAACAGTCTTTACCAGATTAGCCAGTGGACACGTGTTTGGATCATTTTGTTAATTTCTAATTGACAGTTGTTGATTTCTGGTAATTCAGGTTGATAGGTCCAATCCAACTGTGAGAAATGCCATTGCTGGGCAGGGAAACCTGAGTTGTGTAAACATAATTAAACAAGCTGTAAGAAACAAGCAAGTATGCAATATTCTCCATGGACTTGGTTTCAGTTCCTGAATGAAGTTTCAGCCCTGACTTCCTTCAGTGATAGAGTATGATCTAAAAGCTGTAATAAACCAATTATTATTCACTATTTTGCTTTTGCTCATGGCAATTCTCTCAGCCAATGATAACAAATTAAGACAGAAAGTGAGGCACTCTTTGAGGTATTGACCAGATAGGCCCTTTTTCATGACTAAAAGTTATTATTATTATACTACTATTGATATATCTTCCACTTTCTTGTTTACTTATCTACTGCCTAGGCTGAATATAACCTCTGTGTGTAGTAAGGGATATGTTTTGATTCTTATTATTATCCAAGTTCAAGCTTGGATTTCTCAGATGAACATTTAATTCTGATGGCAGTTTGATGTGCCATATTTCTCCAAAGTAACATGAATGATAGTGGGGTATAATAGTCTGTTGTAAAATGTGTTACATTTGACAATATATCCTCCATCTCTCAAGAGTTGCAATATCTGCCTTGATGGAACAGTGTTTGTCCCCAAAACTATGTTCAGATATGGCATACAGTCTACAAAAGTTGACCTAATAGTAAATATCCTAACAGAGTACACTGTATCTTTGCTCAACCAGAATTTTAAGTCTTTGCTCCTTTCTGTTAATAAGTTAACTCAAATGAGATACATAGTATTACCTTTGGTTTTCTGACAGCTTCCAAAGAAGAGCCTATATTGTGTTACAAATGTTGTTGAGTAGGTAACTATTAACCAAATAGCAGCTGTCTTACAATACATACACAATGAAGTACAGAAAAATCTAGGAATTCATTGTTAACATCCCAGAGTAATAGTCTAGCTGTGGAATTTGGCCACATCAACCTACAATCTCCGAAAAAAATTCTGGGTATCCAAAAAAAATCTCACAAATCTAATAATCCCAGAAAGCAACTTGAGAATAGATAAACAACATAATATTACCAAACCCCAACTTGAAAAAAACAATGAGTTTTTATCTGGGATATTAAGAGATATATAGATGATTGGTTGTTTACAAGAACAGAGGTGACTCAAAAATTGATGTAACGCTAATATCCTGTTCCGATACTCTTTATTTCACGCAAAAGCTACATCTCTGTATCACTCTACAACCTGCAGGATTTTGCATATGTCAGATACAACTCCTCTGATCAGTATGACTTCCTTGAAGTTTAATAAATATATAATTCTTCAAGAATATTCCAAGTTTCAGTTTTTCCAACCACAATTGACACTTATTAAACTATTAAAATTCATGTCAATGTTCTCCATTACCACAGTAAGAGAATACTTCCATTCTGGAGAAAATGTCAAATAATAATACCCAGAACACCCAAAGGCTGAGGTAGAAGGATTATGTGATCTTAGGAATTAAAGGTAATTTGAAGCAACAAATAAGATATCTTCACTTTAAAATAGAAATCTCACCACACTCAATTCAATCATGTGTATCTAAAACTGGTGTTTATATTAGAAGGAAATATCAATACAAGTGTGGTATGTCTGTTAGATCCAGGATATCATTTCTGGTCGAGGAGTAAAGGAGAATGGACATTATTTTCTCTGAAAAATCAAGGCTGAAACAAGGATGAGGCACAAACATACTGGCTACAATATTGTTAGACATGGGAGCAAAAGCAAATGGACCCTGGGTACTTGCGTGGTTCTGAATTTTTCTTAGAAATATACAGTAACTAAGCCAAACCTAGAATTAGTCTAGACAAAAGGGTGACTCTCTAGAGTACTATATAAAAAGAAGTCTAATAGAACACATTTTATAACACAATAAAGCAACACAATGACTGCAATTAATAAGCATAGTTCAACAATCACTTTTAATGTTAATGGTCACTACCAATCAATAGAAAGATTCAGATTAATAGCTTGGAAGAGAATACAGGATCTATCTTTGTGCTCCTTCAAATAAATACACCTCAAAACCAATGATGCATACAGCCTTAGAAATAAAAGGTCAAGCTATTTTAATATTGAAAAAATATAGACTTCAAATTAAAACAAATTAGAAGAGAAAAGGCAGGGTTTCTAAGTACTTCCTACACTGCTCTACATAACAAATACTTTCAAATAAAATTTTTTGTAAAGCTAGTGTAGTCTTGAAAGAGCACTAGAGGGAAATAGCTGGAGAAGGAAAGCAAAATCAGTTTCACTGAGATAGTTTATTTCCAGAAACATTTCAAGGAGAAATGGTGAGAAGATATATAGATAAGTATCTAAAGAAGACTAATCAGAAAAATGGAAGATCCATTGGTCTTATATAATACTCAAACATGTATCTCTTTACTGGAATTCCAACCTTAGGGACCATCCAATTCCATTAACTTTACAAAGCTTTCAACTCTTAATCTGTTCCAGATCACAAGCTTGGTAATTTCATAGATGACAGCCATCATTCCCAATACATTTCTTTGATACCAAAACCAAGTAAAGAACTAACACTACCACCATCACCAATAAGTGATACAAAAAATAGGAAATATATCATTGGTCAATATGTTTCATGTAAGTATAGGTAATTTTTTTTAATAAAATGTTTGGAACCTGAATTCAAGAACTGACCAAAGAACATATTGACCATGGTTAAGTAGGTTTCATCTGATAAAATGTGGTTGATTTGCATACATAAATTAACAAAGGCAATTCACCATGTTGATGGATTTAAAGATAGAAAAAATATGATCATTTTACTAGATGCAGAAAAGCTTTTGACAAAATTGACTATCCACAAATAAGAATGGTCTTGAAGACAGTAGCATTATAAGGGACATAGATCAACAAAACCTATACAGTAAAATGAGAATGTCATAGCCAATATCATCTTCTACAAGAAAAACCCCAAAGCATTTCTATTCAATTCATGAATGAAATAAAGATCGCCACTATGTCCATTCCTGTTCAATATAAGAGCTAAACTCTTTTTGAGAGCAATAAAACAAGTGAAGTTGATAAAGTAGATATGAATTGGAAAGGAAGAAGTCAAAGAATCTGTATAGAAGATGATATGATTCTATACATAAAAGATAATGAAAATGCATTAGAACTCTCCTACAATTTAAAAATAGACTCAGCAAAGTAGCAGGATACAATATTAACTCATGAAACAGTAGCCTGTCTATAAACAATGGCAAACACAATAAGGAAGAAATAAATAATCATACACCATACTAAAATACCATGAGTTAAATTTAAGCAAATGAAAGATACAAACAAGAAAATATTTAAATACTGCCAAAAAAGTATTTGAAGAAGATACCAGAAAGCAGAAATACCTCACAGGATTATAGATTGTTAGGACAAATACTGTCAACATGACCATTCTACCTAAAGCAGCCTAAACATTCACATTTATTATCCTCACAACTACAACACATTTCTTCTCAGAAATTGAAAAAAAACTATTATTAAATTTCACATGGAAACAGAAAACATATAACATATCAAAAACTCTCCTGAACAATGCTTTTTTAGAGCTATCGTTTTACTAGATTTCAAATCATAAAACAGAGATGAAATATTAAAAACAACTTAGTATTTTGGGCTAGGACAGGGAAGTAGGCTCAGATATTTTGGTCATCCTGATAAGCCCTTAGAAAATCACAGGACTTGTTTATTGCCTTGCTTGTTCTTTGACTATTTGTATCTATTGCATTGCTAGATCCTCAACCTAAAATTTATTTTAATACTTGCATGTAATTAAAATAGTATAAAAGCAAAAAAAAAAAAATGAAAGGAAGAAGGAAATCATTCCAGTTAATTAACAGAGTAGAACTGAAGAGCCAGCTCTAAACTCTTACTTCTATAGCTGCTTTGTTGACAAAGAAGACAACAATAAACTTCTTTGACAAATGGTGCTGATCAAAGTTGATAGCTATGTGTAGAAGCCTGGATTCCTATCTTTCATGCTGTACAAAACACAGTTCCAAATAGATCAAGGAACCCAACATAAGACATAACGTTCTGAGCCAGAAATAGTAGAAACTCTAGAATAGACATGAGTTTAGTGGTGCAGCAAAGGCCTTTTCACACAGTAACAAAGTACCACAGACTTTAAAAGCAAAAATTAACATAACAAATTGGAGCTCACAGTGGAAAAATAATTACACACAGCCAGGAAAACCCACACTCAAATGAATGGACAGCCCAAAGAGTGGGATATCAAAGACATTGTCAGTTGATTAAAAATTAATATAAATAGCCTAATATTAAAGTGTGGAGTGAAACTGAACAGAGCATTCTAAAAACCTGAAATGTAAGTAGCTGAGAAACATTTAAAAAGTTTAACATCCTTCCCATCATAGTAATGAAAATTAAAATTACTTTGAGTTTTTATCTCTTCCTAGTTAGGATGGTGAGGATCTAAACAAGAATTGAGCATAAATCATCCTGTGGATTCAGAGGGAGGGAGAAGGCTGATACACTATTAGTAGAAGTGACAAAGCTACAGAACTCTTGGATATATACATAAATGAACATCCTACAGAAAAAGCTATTTTTCCCTGTTCATTGTCTCTCTATCCCTAATAGCTAGGAAATAAAAACACCCTAGATTCCCATCAATGATAAATGGATAGTGAAAATACAGTGAAATATTAATCAATTATTTTAAAAAGTTATACTTTTAAAATGTAAATTTGTTAAATTTGTTGGTTAAATTGTAAATTGGTTAAAGCCAAAAGCCACCATTCTGAGTTATGTGGCTCAGGGACAGAAAAACAATATTTCATTTGTCCATGCATCAGTGAATCTTCAGACTGCTTGCTTTATTTATAATACACACAGATGCCAGGGAATGATTAATCTGACATAAGAATAGGAAAAAATTGTAAGTAACCTTTCAAAAAAATCTACATGGACATCTATTAAGGTATACATGTGCACACATACACACACAAACAAACACACACACACACACACACACACACACACACACACACCTGACAGAAGCTATGATGCCACAATGGATCACTTTCTTCATAGCTGATTGCCAGTGAGATCACATTGCCTTTACAAACATTATAGGCTATAGACATGTTATCATTCCCCACTAGACCTTGATGGAAAGATTCAATTTATGAAGCAATCACATACTTAGTTCATAGAACATGCAGGAATCCAATTAGTAATGTTGTGGAAGCTCTGATGCTACATCACTAGATTTCATATTGATGGAAAGTGTTAGACATAATAGAAGATAAAATTTGATATCAATCATAGGTAGGTATGACACTTGGAAGCTGGAACAATGATGTCTGACAAGATATGCTACTGCTGCAATACCGTCTTGAATATCATGTTGTAATCTACCACTTCTGACTGGATTTATGTCCAACTTCACAAGATGAAGAAACCCAACTTGAATCTTTGTAGTATAGACAAGAACCTATGCTAGACAGGTGACAGGGTCTAGGGTAGAGCCTGTCATTGTCATTTTGCCAAATTAATATAACATTAGAAGACTGCTAATGACATATTTATAGATCGATTCCTCTCTCAACTCTCATCTAAGATGCTTCTATTTTCAGTAGATGATGATTCACACAGACACCTACAACTGAACAATGTAGCTAATAAGAGAATGCAGACTTTTTTCCCATCCTGCCTGCCAAGACACAAGGATTATGGTCGAAGAGGAAATGAAAGACTTTTTCCTCTAGCACTAGTGGAAAAATATAAGGACATAGTAGGGCATCTGCACAAATGAATTCACAATGGTTGTGACGGCATGTACAATACTTGTAAAAGTTTGAGATAGATCAAACCCCAGCATGGAAATGGAGTTGGGTACAAAACTTCACACTTAGACAGAACTATAGGCAATTATTACCTAGAGCTGTGGGCAGTGGCAGCTTTCTTGAAGAATGAAACCCCTAGTAGGTTGACCATTTTATGTTGGGAAACAGTACCGAACATATTGGTCTTGGTGGGTTTAAAAAATAATGGTAAGTTGTGTGAATAGGGAAAGAAGTAAATCTGGGAAGAGCTGGTGCAGGGACAGTATGATCAATGCAGGTTATATTAAATTATTAAAGAATTAATCTAAAATTTGCACAAAATTCTCAAAGAACTAATTAAGATTTTTTTAAAATTAAAGTAGGCCTTAATTAATTGTACATGTCAGCACACAGTTGAATACTTTCATACATATAAACATTTGATGACATTTTGTTTGTTGGAGGTAGGCGCTTTCTATATATGGAAACGTCAGTATTTCTAACTTTTAAAGTCACTTCTCTTTATTAATTTCATTCTCAAACTCAGATTAGATTGTAATACATGCAAAAAATCTCTATGCCATTTTAAGCAAAATGTTTATAATACTCCTTTTCTAGTTTGAAATTGAAATTGTCACATTTGAAAATTAATTTTATTTCACATATAAAAATTTGAGTTTCTATTGGACAGTTGGATCATGTGCATCATTGATGCTGATATACCTTATTTAGGCAGAGTATAAAAACTGTTATCTATATTATTGATTTTCTTAATCTGCTAGTAATACAAGGGTTAAAATCCTTTTGTTAATTATTAGAAATTAATGCTAAATCTTAAGGTATTCCTCTTATAAACCATTTGTAAATAAGTCATTGTTTTTTAGAGTTAAATCAAGTGAAATTCTATACAGTAGCTTATAATGAGATTATTGGAATGTTCTGAAGTGGATATATACACTGACCTCAATAAATATTGGATTATTATTATTTACAGTATTATTGTGAGTATCAAAATAGTATCTGTTTCTGTTTTTCTATGTCAGTATCCTGTTTTGATGTGAGAATTGAATCCCCATAAGCACTTGAGACTTCCTGAGAGGACGTGTTTTATATTTATCTAACATACACAATGGGAATGTTCAGCGCTGCTCTTGGTACAGGATGACTGAATAAATGTGGTTATTTTTCTAGAAAATACCTTTTATTTTTAAGATACTTAACACTACTTTTCAGTGAGTCTGTATGAATGATACACATATCATTTAAAAATCTCTTACACAAGAAAAAAGCTTGTCATTCACACACTAACCATTTTACATTTTTCTTACCATAGAACAATACATAGTGAAGCATTAGATCATTTTTATAAATCTGTATTATTAGTATAGCTTGAACTATGTCTATTTTTATAGCAATATCTACTTCTGCTTCATCAGCAAATCCGGCAGGCCTCAACTGCTACCTGGGATCCGTTGGTACAAACATCCTGCCTTCCAACAATGTTAATATAGACCATTTTGGATAAGGCAATGCTAATAACTATCCTCAGAGTCTCACATATCAGAAGAATTAAAATCTTGTTACAGGTTGACTCCAAAATATTTCATAGCAATCCAAATGTCAATTTGAAGACAAGAGGTTGTTTTAGATGAAATATATCATCATTTTCCATTTCTAACCAACTTCTATCTTCCTACCTTTCAGATTTGCAGGTCTAAGAATAATAGACAGAGATTGAGACAATCACCTGAGTCCAAATCAATCAATTGAACATGTACTTTATATATAAACAAAATAACTCATTATCAGTAAGTCTTAGTTTGTTTTATTTGAAGGTTGGTTTTTAATATATATATATATATGTATATGTATATATATGTGTGTGTGTATGTGTGTATGTGTAATTAATATATATATAAGTTATATATATAATATATATAATATACATATATATGTTTGAATAATATATATATATTTATAAATTGTGTGTGTGTGTAACTTGACATATATCTAAAACAAGATAACATTTTTATCTTATTATAAATTACTTTTCTGTGGGTAAACCTGATACTTAGAAGTTTCAAAGGCTTTATCCATGTTAGCAAATAATAATGGCTTAGCTTCATCTTGTTTCCTAAAAATGTCAAGGATAACTTTTCTCTATCCCAATATTGCAATATATAAGTCATCCTCCAAAGATTAATAACCTTTGCCAGGATTGGAGTTGATTTATGTTCTGGCTCTGTTGGCAACAGAGGCCTCCCTTCCCCAGCCCTCATCAGCTACATTGATTGGGCACCAGAGCTTCCCCCAGCCTGCTGCTTAAGCAGATGCTAATGGGCAAATGAGCAGCAGCAGGAGGGGAGGCTGGGGTGATCTTCATTCATTAGCAACTGTTCAAGCAGCAGGCTGAGGGACTCTGCAGATGCTGAGGAAGAATCCTGGATGAACATTGACCTCAAAGGTACATTCCTGAGCAAAACTTGAATTGTTTACTGGGAAATCAGGCTGTTCAATGTTTATGAAAATTCACACCTTGTGATACAGTATATTCTTTTCTCACGTATCTGTTTTCCTAGCGCAATATCAGTATATGTCTCAAATCAAACAGTCAGATCTTTGATTTTAAGACATTTTCTTATGAAACTGCAGACTCATATTAACCATGGCAGGTGTCGAAGATCATGGACTCTAATTCATTGGGTTATAAGTAAGAACTGAGAATCTCTGTTTGTTCTGAAACTGTTTATGTTAATGATAAGCAAAAACAAACCTCATTTTGTTTTTGATTTGCTTATCTTAGCAGTAATCTTTGAGATATTACCCAATATTCTATGGTCAAAAATAATGAAATGGTTATAAAAGTTTAATAAACTGTCATGCTACGAGATACCTTATTAAATGAGAAACTTTAGAGAAGAATCCAGAAATCATTTATTTATTTATTTATTTGTTTGTTTGTTTGTTTATTTTTACACTACAGATTTTATTTCCTCCCCTGACCCCCTGTCCAATCCACCCTCCAACTGTTCCAATCCCATACCTCTAACCCATGCCCCTGTCTCCATGAGGCTATCCCCACCTGACCTCTAGACTCCCTGAAGCCTCCAGTCTCATGAGGGTTAGGTGCCTCATGTCTGATTGAGCACAGACCTGGCTGTCCTCTGCTGTATATGTGTTGGCAGCCTTATATAACTTGATGTATGCTGCCTTTTTGGTTGTCCAGTGTTTGAGAGATCTTGGGGATCCAGATTTATTGAAACTGCTGTTCCTTCTACAGGGTCACCTCAGGGGAAAAAAATCTCACCTATTACAAGAATTAAAATCTTGTCACAGGTTGATTCCAAATTACTTCATAGCAATACAGATGTCAATTTGAATACATGAGGTTGTTTTAGAAGGGATTTCTCAATCTTTCTGCCAAAGAAACCAAAGGAAGATGCATCATGCTTCATCTTGCCTTGTGAAAATGATATCTGGAATCCTGTGTTTCCTTCCCTAATTGAAGATTGGTTTTCTTCTAAAATACTTGTAGCCCAGACTCTGTATCTCTCAGGAAATGGAGTTGGTTGGCCTTGAGGCCCTGTACACATGCTGCCACACATGATTCTTGGACTATTGGGACTACTTTCTGATATCGAAATTATAATTATACACTGAAACTGATACCACTTGTCATTTCATTTAGTATTGTATATGTCTATTGAGTTTTCCCAAATTCTTCCAATAAGGTACCATGAAGTCTGTGGCTGAAATAACTGAAAACTGTCCTCTTGGCATTCATGTAGCAAGAAGTCTAAGCTCAAGTTTTCAGTGAGATCTATTTCTCAGGAAGATTTTGAGGAAAAAAAAAATCTATTCAGTGCATCACTTTGAACTTTTGAAAGATTTAGGATCCCTCTGAGCCCGTGGCTTAGAGAAGCTTCATTCCAGTCCCATTCTGTTCCTCTGAACTTCTCCAGAGTTCTGTCTTTTATAGGACATTCATTATTGAATTTTGGGCCTACTCTGAATTTAGGATGATCTGATACCAATATACAAGTGTGCCTTAGATATGGGTAGTAATGACAGTATTTGAACACATCCTTTGAAGGGATAAATCTCAACACACTGAAAACCAATCAGCTCATATACCAACCATCACATATATGAAACCATATGACTATATTACTGAAATACTTAGTATCATTTTGAAAATATAATACACATATTTCCTAACGTTCCTTGTTTTGAAAAGCAAAACAAAACAAAACAATAACCCCTTAAAACTTTACTTTTTGATTCTCTTAGGAGATGAAATATACTTCTAATTTTAATTATTACTAACTTCTCTTATACCATTTTCAAGTAAAGAGAAAGTATAAAGACACCATTGGTACTTGTTGATATCCTCACAATCTTCCTGTACCATTTCCCACCCCTACTCAATGTTATAACCACTGTGTTCATCTTGTTTTAAGCTGAGTTCAGTTGCAGATGGCAGCATATTGCTGCACTGTACTCCTTGCACAGTGCTAACAATACATGTTCTCATTGCACATTCACCAAGTGTAGCTCTTTGGCCCCAGGGATCTTGGGCTGCTCTACAATGCAGCTGTAATGAGAATGTACTGACAGATTTTCATTATTCGACCAAATGACGAGAACATTGCATGAAGCCACTTGAAATTAAATATCAAAATTGGCTGGAGTATACACTCTCATTCTAATCAAAAAGCAGTCTCCTTTTCCAGGATCAATACAGGAAACCAAAGACAGGAGACACAGAGTCTGAAATTAATATAGCTGGTGAAATCAGGCTTAACATAAGTCCACTTAGTCTCAGTAAGCTTGAATAACTAAAACATGGTCTGTATAATTAGAATGTCTTATAAAACCCAACTTTTTTGGGAGGTGGTGGTGCAGAGTACACAAATATAACTTGTGGACATTTTCAGTTTCATTGACAAATGATACTAGAGCACTGGCTTGGTAGTTCAAGGAGACGTATGTGAAAAACATCATTTCAAATCATCATAGTTTTGATAAATTAATGATAAGTTTTATGCTTGCATATTGGTTTAATATAGGTAACCATCCTTTAAAAATCTGCCTTATCTCTAATAACCTCAAATATAAAAAAATCACTTTATTGTGTGAGAGATTGATTCATAACTATTTTTCATCAGTTAAAATAAATAAATGAAGTATTTTGTTAAAGAAAACACAGAAACATTATTTAAGGTATCCCTTGTAAATAAGATTATAACAGGTTTTTTGAGATTCCCCGGCTCAATGATCAATGACTTTAGGGTCTCTTATCTGAAAAGGTTCAGTTTGTAACAAATTGAGATTATTCATTGCAGAAGGCAATACTATTTTTGCTAATAAACAAAAGCTAAATTTTTTAAGCTGTTAATACTTAAATCTTGTAAAATTATGGTGTGGCATATGTGTGAGAATATATTTACCCATCTACTGTTTTGGCATTATATTTTTATAAGCACATATAACTAAATATGCACTGCATGTTTCATTTACTATCTGAACATCATTATTGTGCTTTCTGGGGTGTAAATAATGAAGCTAGTAAGAACAGATATGATTCTGGTAGCAATTTTCCTGTTGCTTAGCTCAAATGATACATAAATTTCCCCCTCAAAGGTTTTTCCCTTATATTTGACCTCAAGTCATGACTTTCCCAATTCAAAGTCACTCAACAAAAAATATTTTCAGTAGTTTCACAGCATTCTGTCAGATCTATGCCTTTGCCAAGTTGTTGCCATGGTCACCAAATGTGTACACAACTGCAAATGAAAATCTAATGTTAGTTATTATGCCTTCATTCTGTGTGTTAGGAGACTTCTGAAGATTTATATCAATGCCCAAAACAAATGTCTATAATTTCTATTTTAAAGAGTAATATTAAGGTAAATCACAATCATTTTTAACAAAATCTATATACACCATGAAGACTTTCTTCAATTAGGAGAAGAGAAATGAGTCACAGGAAGGATAAAATCTTGATCTGTTTTCCTTTGTGTCTGAGGAAGATTGATTCCCATGAATGACTGTTAATATAGACATACACACTGAATGAGAAACTATGTTTTTCATGACTGCTGCCTAGCTTTGAAAAGTAAATAATACTATTTATGTGTAGATTATAGATACTAAATGGAAAACCTATATATAATCAATCTATAAAGAAAATATTAAGAAAATATTAAGTAGATATTTTAAGAACAAAAAAAAGTAAAAGAGTATATATAGGCAGAACAGCAACCTATAGATTGGGAAAGTATCTTCAATAATCCTATATCAGATAGAGAGCTAATATCAAAAATATACAAAGAACTCAAGAAGTTAGACTTCAAGAAAACAAATAGCCCAATTAAAAAATGGGTTACAAAGCTAAACAGAATTCTCAACAAAGGAATCTCGAATTGCTGAGAAACACTTAAAGAAGTGTTCTACATTTTATTCATCAGGGAAATGCAAATAACAATGACCCTGATATCCAACTAACACCAATTAGAATCTCTAAGATCCAAAACGTGAAGCGACAGTATATGCAGGAGGAGGTGGAGAAAGAGGAACACTCTTCCATTGCTGGTGGGATTGCAGACTGATACAACCAGTCAGGAAGTCAATATGGTGGTTCCTTAGAGAATTGGAAATAGCTCTACCTGAGGACGCAGCTATACCACTCTCCAGGGAATATGCTGTAAAGGTGCTTTACCATACCACAAGGACACATGCTCCACTATGTTCATAGCAGTCTTATTCATAATTACCAGAAGCTGAAAACAACGGAGATGCCCCTCAACGAAGAATGGATACAGAAAATGTGGTTCATTTATACAATGGAATACTATTCAACCATTAAAAGCGAGGACATCATGAGTTTTGCAGGCAAATGGATGTAACTAGAAAATATCATCCTGAGGGAGGTAACCCAGACCCAATGGACATGCATGGTGTGTCCTAACTGATAAGTGGATATTAGCCAAAAAGTTCAGCATACCCATGATACAACTCACATAAGCTTAACAAGAATGAATGTCCAAGTGTGGATACCTGAAACCCACTTAGAAGGGGAACAAAATTATCTAATCATGAGAGCCAGAGGGAGGAAGGAAATTGGTTTGGAGCTGGGAGGTGGGAGGGAAAAAGGAAGGGTAGGATCAAGTATGGGAAGAAATAGGAGTGACACCCAGAAGCCAAAGAGAATGAATTGAAATATGCAGCAGTAGGGGTTAGGGGGTAGGGGAAACCTCTAAAAAGTCCCAGAGATCTGGGATGTGATTGACTCCCAGGATTCAATGGGCATGATCTTAGCCAAAATGCAAAACAGTGGGGAGGTGGACCCTGAAGAGTCCATCTCCAGTAGATAGACATGGCCCCAGTTGAACAAGGGAGACACCCAACCATCTTCAAAAGTTTTAATTCAGAATTGTTCTTATCTAAAGTAAATGAAAGGTCAACAATGAATCAGAGACTGAAACAAAAGCCACCCAGTGCTGGGCCCAACTAGAGATCTATCCCCTTTGCATACATCAAATCCTGGAACTGTTATACAGGCTATGTTGTGCCAGCATACAAGAGCCTGACAGGCCTTTCCTCTTAGAGGCCCTAACAGCAGCTAACTAAGACAAATGTAGATACTTTCAGTCAACCATTGAATTGAAGTCAGGAACCAATATAAAGGAGTTGCAGGAAGGACTGAAGGAGCTGAAAAGGATTGCAGTCCCATAGAAAGAACAACAGTGTCAAGTATTCAGCACCTCTTAGAATATCCAGAGACTAAGCCAAAAATCAAAGAGCATACATGGGCTTGTTCCTGCCCATGGGCACTTGTGTAATAGAAGACTGCCTTGTCTGGGCTCAGTGGAAGAGGATGTGCTTAATCCTATGGAAACTTAATGCCCCATGAAAGAGGGATGCTGGTGAGAGTGGAGTGGAGGTGAGTGAGCACTCTCTCAGAGGCAGGGTGGGAAGATGGATTGAAGAACTTAAGGAGGGAGGGCCTGGAATGGGGTAACTTTTTAAATGTAAGTAAATAAAATCATTTAATATTTTTTTTAAATCCATAGGCTTTTATGTAATGTATTATATGTACTGGAAAAAAATTCAGACCTTAATTTATCAGAAGCAAAGTCCCTGGAAATTTCAGTAACTTTCAGTTTAGTTGTCTCCCCTGGAACTTTCATAAATTCTACATTATTATGGCCCCCAAATAATCCAATATCCATTAGTATGTGGAATATTCTATTAGAGAACATTTATGCAATGGGTAATTACTAAAAGCAGTGAATGATAATAGCTACTCTGCTATACTAGAATAATTTAACCATAATGTAATCTTCATTAAAGTGATATTAAGGGCACTATTTTCAGTGCAGAATGAAGAGTTTTTTAACCATGTGATTCATTTGATTCTTAATTGTAATCACATGCAATATGAGCACAATTGCAGCTATAGGTAATGAAGAGGATGTGCTCCCAGGGTTCTGAAGAAAAAGTATTAAAAATTAATTTTCCTTCTCTCTTGTAATAGATATCTTGACTATTTAATATTTTTTCCTGTAGTGCTTCTCCACAATATCCACGAATTAAATTCCTTTTGGTTTTATAGAGAATCATTTGAAATTATTACTAGTTCCTTAAAGACACTTTATGAGATATATCTACTTTTACAGGATACAACCTTAAAAACTTCATTTTCAAAGAATGGAAAAACACTGTGAAAACTACATAAATGTGTCACGACTTAAAACTTACCTGTCTGTCATCAAGCATTCTGGATTATTTGTTATAGTGCTAAGCATCTTTGTATACATGTGGGTGACCGGGTAGTATTTAACCAAGGATGGACCATGTAGAGACAAATTATCAGATTTTGGTTTAATTTGGAATTAGTTGGATATTTAGATAAAATCTGTGATCCACTGTGAAAACTAAGAGTACTTTTAGACTTGCTTACTCTTCTTTGAATGGATCAATATGTATGGAGTTTTACCTCTTGAGGTTTGAAATTTTAGAACAATGTAATAAGGCCTGACTTTTAAAAACCTGTTTCCAAAAGCATTCAGGGACCCTAGCTTTCACCAGCTCTCAACATAAGCCTCATCCCCTGCATATGCTCCAGAGTGTAATTTTGTCAAATTTTTCATACTTCTAAACAAACTTAAAAAATCAGAATGTACTGGAAGACAAGTGTTACCTGCTTCAAAGAACAATGTAAAGCTATGAAGATTAATAAGAGGTAAAAACCCAAAAGATAGGTTAATATAACCACTGGGTACATTAATTACATATGATTACAGAAAAAAAATAAATGATAATATAAGTAAAACTGAACTTTATGTAAATCGAAAACAATAAAATGTCCAATCATACAGAGGAAGAAAATATTAGATTATATTCTTAAAAATGAATGTGTATACTGTGTTTTTAAAATGGGATATTTTCTTTATATACATTTCAAATGTTATCCCTTTTCCAGCATCCGCCTCTAGAACAAACCCACCATCTCATCCCCCTTCTCTATGAGGGTGTTTCCCCATCTACCCAACCACTCCTGCCTCCCTGCCTTGGCATTCCCCTACACTGGAGAATTTAGCCTTCATAAGGTCAAGAGCCTTTCCTCCCATTGATGCCCGACAAGGACATCCTCTGCTAAATATGCAGCTAGAGTCATGGGTTCCTCCATGCCTACTCTTTGTTTGGTGGTTTAGTCCTTGTGAGCTCTGGAGGACCTGGTTGGTTGATATTGTTGTTCTTCCTATAGGGTTGCAAACCTCTTCAGCTCCTTCAGTCATTCCTCTAACTCCTCCATTGGTGACCCCATTGGTAAACCCGTGCTCAGTCCAATGGTTGGCTGTAAACATTTGCCTCTGTGTTTGTCAGGCTCTGGCTGAGCCTCTAAGGATTGAGCTATATCCAGCTCCTGTCAGCAAGCAGTTCATGGCATCCACAATAGTGCCTGCCTTTGGTGACTGTATATATGATGGATCCCCAGGTGGAGCAGTCTCTGGATGGCACTTTCCTTCAGTCTCTGCTCCACACTTTATATTTCCTCCTGTGTGTAATTTGCTTTCACTTCTAAGAAGGTCCAAAGCATCCAGACTAAAATGTATACAATTTATAGGCTACTTTCCAGTACAATAACAAATAGTCAATAAACAAATGAAAGACCCAAATATTTTATCAAGAAGATGCAGGGAGAAGAAAATAAGTGGAAATAATTTCAAAACAACTAGTTATTAAATAAATATGTTAACACTGAAGTGAATTACACCAAAATACAATCAATATATGTATGTATATATATATGCATATCCACAAAATAATAATAAAGAATGTAGCATATCTTAAAATGGCACATGTTTTCTGACTTTACTTCTATAACATTTTAATCATAAAGACTTATGGGTGTGGATTAGAAAAAAAGTCTCAGAAGTTTGCAAGAGATTATACAGCAAATAACTAAAAAGTGGCACAATAAAACTTTATAAGTCAGAGGTGGACATATTTATTTTAGTTAACATTGATTTCATAGGCTCAATTGTATTTTATATCTTATCAAATTAAGTGTTTTGAGTGTATTATTTATCAATTTTAACAAAGTCACTGAATTTATAATATTTTCTGTTTTTCACATAGGTAATAGAACATGTAATCAGGAGAGATTCAAACATACTTCATTATTTACTATATATGTCAAGAGAAAGTGAGCAGTAACAGTGTCTTTTGGGAGCTTAAGCAAAAGACCTAACTGTGCTACTATCTATAAATGCATAACATAAAAATTAGTGCCATCTTAGTCTCAGTAAATAGCATTTCCTACCTCTTAACCATTAGCATCTATAAAGATCATCTTGTATTTTGTTCACATGTACATGCACACACACACACACACACACACACACACACACACACACAAATTATGCTGGAAAATACAAACTATAGATGATAAAAATACATTTTTTATTTCATTCAGAAATGTCACAAACCACAAAGTAAATGACACTATACATACACAAGGCAAACATCACTTAGCAGGCAAGTTTGAAAGAATAATCACTTTCATTTAAAATCATACCCTAAAGGCAAATGAGGTGTCAGAAATAGCACCCAAATAAAGAGTAGCTGCATGCCCAGATAAAAAGATAAGGCCTGAAAACAGGAAGATTTCTTCCTGTCAGGAGCAGGAAGATTTAGGTTATGACTAGAGACAGTAATAGACCTTCTCAATAACCTAAAAGTTGGAAAAGTTTAAGAATGTCACCAATAGTACTGGAATGAAAAAAAATGCCTGACTCAGTAGTTTTGTTTGAAATGACAGAATTAGATGAGCTGAAAGCTTGGCCCACCCCATTATGTAAGGGAAGAGAATGAAAATATCAGAGACTAAATACAGAACAACTTCAATTTAAGTACGGTACGTAAAAGAAATCCACTACTTACAACATACATGTACCCTATTATCTTTAAAATTTATCCTTCTCCCTAGTTAGGAAATTCAAGATAGTTGATTATAAATGTATTTTGACTACAAAATATGAAGCAAAGAAACTAGGTAACCAGTGTGCAGAAAAATAGTTAATAAGACGATAATAGGTGAAGACAAGTTTTGAAAATGAATCTCTCTTCTGTCAAAAAAAAATTAAATCGTTAAAACATAATTATTTTCCCCAAACTATCAGGGTGATCATTATTCTTAGGAATCTTACAGAAAATTGTGCTATATTATGACAAAAGTAATTATGTAAGAACATAAACACACAGACAGACGGACAGACAGACAGATGGGTAGATACACAGAGATCAATATATTTTCCCAGGGAAATAAATCATTCTTTCTCATCAACGTTCATCATATTCTGTTTGCTTTCCTTTTAAATTTTCAAAAAGTATCAAGTATGTATATAACACTTGAAGTTAACAATAAGTAAATATCCAAATACTAAAGACTGATATTGTCTAAATGATGTCATATGTAAGGAAACTTGGAGATGATATATACAGAGATATATGATTTCATTACCAATGAATCACCCTTGAATATCTTCAGAAAGCAAAAATCAAGTCAACAAAGTCAGACCAGTGCAGGCAGAAATGTGGAGCAGTAAGAAGGGCCTTTCATTCTTTCTGAGTTGAAATGCAAAACACATCTTAAACTTTAAAAGATTGTAGTGTTTTGAAATTCTAAATATACATTTATCATGCATCTAAGTATTTTCAGTCCTTAGTTTTTTCTTACATGAATGTAAGACACATAAGTGGAGTTCCCAAAAGACCCTTTTATAACATAGCTTTGGAATGATTGACAGTATACTGAAGTGACCAAGATTATTTTCAGAAGTTGGGTGTATAAATAAGGCACTGTATCTATACAACATGATATTGTTCAAGACTAAAACCATGAGATATTGAGCACATTGGGAAAATATATACACATATGGTAGTGCATCTATACGTGATATATAGTATCACAAAAATTTCTTAGAATCTTCTCTTTCATAATACAATGGCCAGTATAGGCCATTGTGTTTGTCTAGATCCATGGAAAGTACAATGTTATTGAAAAGTCTTTAAAATGAGCTATAATGTGGTGTTAAAATGTAAATAGGTAGACTTGGCAGACAATACCAACTTAGATAAGGTCAAGCGAGTCATAGGCAGAGTCATAGTGACTTGTCCCCTGAACCTTCACCCAGCCGATACCCGGTTCTGAAGATATCTGTATTCCCCCTGAACACCCACACTCCAATGTCATTCCCTTCCCCACATTCTGCTTTTCTGTGTTTATAACCCCTGTGTGAATGAATTACGATTTGAGAAAAAATAAATTATAAAAAAATAATAATGTGTCTATATAGGTCTCTTAGTTACTTAATTGTACCATTTGATTGTGGTTGCTGACTGTGGTGGAAGCTGGGTATGGGAAGGAAATTGGTTTATGGGGAATGCTAGTATTACTTGCTTAATTTTGCTTTGAACTTAGATCTACACTAGTAGGCCTTTATGGGAGAAATATCAAAATGAATATTTCTGAAAGAATTTATGGAAATGTTTCTCAGGTAAATATGATTAGTTATAAAACAAATCCATAGGAAAGACCAAAAAAAATCTACGCAATTTATATAAAGAACTACTATTCTGTTATACAAGCCACTATAAAAATATACACATAATGTGAAGATGTGTGTGTGTGTGTGTGTTTATCAGTATATTCACATGGGAAATATTGGCTTTTGTGGTGAAAAAAAGATAATACAAACTAAAAAGTGATAGAGGTTCTAAGTATCTCTGCAGGATTATTGTAGTACCAAACAGTAATACTAAATACTCTCATGCTTACAAGACCAAAATTTAACATTGCAATACTAATGTAATGACTGGGTATAAAATCATCTTTCCTAGGTACTTGGGCAGAGGTTTTCTGTCTAAAAGAAAAGAAAAATTCTGAAGGTGTATAATAAATCACCAGAATTGGTGACAAAAAGTACTATCCCCATACTACAACGAATTTCAAGATCAATTATGAATCTGAGAGATATCTCTTTGTAGGAAATGGATGTTGTTTCTCAAGGTAAAGGGATACAGTCTCAGTGGAGCTCCTCTAGAATTAGCTATTAATATTATGGTCTGCTCCAGAGTGCTTTATCTACACTCTGGATAAAAATACACACTCAGGTTTCTCTCCAAATAAATCTAACTGATGAATACAGTTTTGATACCTGATTTATAACATATGTTAAACAAATACATTAAATGATCCTAATAGTCCTTAATGTACAGTGAAGTGGGAAAAGAGGACTTCAAATTATTAATAAGTACAGAGTCCATTGCCTGTGTATAAACAAAAGAGTGAATAGTTTCAGTAAATGAAGAACTATTGGTACAGGTAATTATGAAAGCTAAACAAGTTAACTAAGTTACTTCTTTAACTTCAGTTCAGCATCATATACATCCATCTCACAAACTGCAGGTCAATCTGCAGGGAATATTTTCTCAAACAGATTCATTCTGCATTAAGAACATGCTAGATAATTTTCCTAGATAACTTGTAGATACCAAAGTTCATAATAGATGTCTAACTCTTCTACTATGGATTTTTTTCAGTCAAAGTTTCATTTTAAGTTAACAGAGTACAGATATGTATTTAAAATAAAGTTTAATTGAAAAGTAGACATTTAATAGATATTTGTGACAAAAATTTGTCATAAAGAGCTGATTCAAAATACTAATGAAAACCATAAAATGGAAACATTTATGCAATTTATATATTTAAGAAAAAAATCTATAAAATTGTCATTAATTGCCAACACTCAATAATATCACCTAGTATTTAGTTTACTTCTCATTTTATTCACTATATACCTAAGAAAACTAGATTATATGATCAAAAATATAGAAATTCACAATTTGGTAATATCTCTTTTCAACTCTTTGACAATAGGTTTGGTACATATTGAATTCTTG
>NW_021620542.1:677801-698690 GCF_004785775.1 Grammomys surdaster
TATATATATATACATATACATATATATATATAGCTATATATGAAAGAATTAATATATAATTTATTTTGTGTCCTTGATATGGATATATTATTTAGCCTACAGGGATTCTTTTGTGTGTGTGTGTGTGTGTGTGTGTATGTGGCTATGCTTCTGTGCGTGTGTGTGTGTATGTGTGTGTGTCTGTGTGTGATGTTTGCAGATTTATATACATATATTAACACATATCTGAAATTTTATATACTTCAAGGATAACTAAATTATTATTTAACTCAGAGAAACAGATGATAGAGTAACTTCTGAATTCATCAAAATGACCCAAGATTATTATTTAATGCAGTTCCTGCTTAGCAGATAGCTTCTAATGATTTTCATTCTTCATAATTTTAAATCATTATATTGCTGTTTACTTACATGTGATTATTTGTGAATATGTGTTTGTTGAATACAAATTCAATTCATAAAACATTTTTAAAAGCAACATGAGATTTTATGATATATATGGAATTAATTTACAACGAAGTCTTAAGTTTCTGATTAGATTTTTTGTATTATATACTCACTAAAATTTAAAATGATATATAAATGTAAGGGTTGAGCTATGCTTTTTGAAAACTCATAAAAATTGAAACTCCATATTTCTATAAAGTTTGAAGAGATTTTGTTATATCTAATTGAACATGTAATGGCTCACTGAGCATGACCTGCATATAAATATCACTATGTTGCTCTCATTGCTTGAACAAGAAAATTATTTTACAAGGTATAACTAATATGGAATAGTCTGTCTCCATGTTTATCTTACTTTTCTACATGCTTTAGGGCACATTTCACATTTAATAATCTTTACTCTGTTATTCTATGATTGAAGCTAATTTCAAAGGATAAAAGCTGAATTACTCATGATGTTACATTCTTTCTTTGACTTGAGACCAGACTTTCAAATTTGATTCAAAAACTCTATCTACAAATTTCTTAATTTTGGTGGCTATGAAATTGACACTTTACTAGAAAAGGTGAGCTTCGTCTGTAAATTAACACTTATAACAAAAATAATTCTAACATTACACTCAAAAATCCCTGTTCATCTTTAGAAAATATATCCTTCTCCTCATGGACAGAAAACAAAAATTAGCTAATGGAAATTTAAAAAAAAAGTCAAAAAGTTTTAGATAAGATGTTACTCCTTTATTGGGATCTGCTAAAGATCTTTGCCCTTTCTCCCCATTTTTTTTCCTGAATGATGATGTCCTTTGCTGTACAGAAGCTTTTCAGCTTCTTGAAATCCCTTTTATTGATTGTTGCTCTTTAATTTTAAGTTAATTTTTATTCCCTTTTTATTAAATTTATTTACTTATTCCATTTACAACACAATGTCAACCTTCTTATCCTAGAATCCCTACAACAAGCCCTCCCCCAAATCTCCTATCCCTTTTGAGAAGAGATAACCAACCTCTGAATGTCAACTCTTGCTTCAACTGTGACATCATGTCACTGCAGGACTAGGCACATCATCTGGGAGCAGACAAGATTGTACATTTAGGGGCCCAAGATTCACAGTCAATGAACAGGCTCAGGGACAGCTGCTGCTCCAGGTGTTTAAGGGAGCTTCATGAAGAACAAGCTTCTCGTCTGTTACATATGTGCAGGGAGGGCAGCCAGTTCCAGCCTTTGTTTGCTCATTGATGGTGATTCAGCCTCTGGGAGCCCCAAAGGGTATAGGGCGGTGGGTTGTGAGAGGCAGCTGGGTACCTAGTGGAGCACAGGCCTCGAACCCTGGATACCCTAAAGAGACAGTAGGAGTTCAGGATTGATCCTGGGCCCTGGTTCCTTTCACTTATCCACCCTCCCAAAGAAAGGTTTGTGGCCTTAAATCACATAGCACACTTAGCACAGGTAGAGGAAGTGACTACAGGCCACAGAGCCTCAAGAGATCTCCATATCAATGAGATACCTAAAGGCCAGAGGGTGTAGCCAATTAAGAACTCCTTCCCAGACCCTCCTCCCTGCAAAATATATTTAACCTCAGTCCCGCCCTGAGGACAGGGGGTACAGCTACATCCACTTTCTGCCATGGCAATAAACCGTTTAAAACCATGGACTTCCTCATATCTTTGGGACCTGCCATGTAAAACCATAGAGGGGGCATTCAACTAATGAGCCACTACCAAATCTCCTGTGGAAGACTTCTCTACATTCAAGCCATGGAGGCCTACCAAATCAAACAATCTAGCCATGGAGGCCTACCAAATCAAACAAGCTAGCCAAGCCAGCCATGACCCAGCTAAGCGAGTTGACATGACCAAGAGTACCACTACCCAGCAGGGCACTGCCAGAGCTTCTTTCCATCATCCCTTTCAGCCAATATACACTTATCAGTGAGTACATACCATAAATGTCCTTTTGGGTGTGGGTTACCTCATTCATGATGACATTTTCTAGCTCTATCCATTTGCCTGTAAAATTCAAGCTGTCCTTGTTTTTAATGGCTAAGTAGTATTATATTGTGTAGATATACCACATTTACTGTATCTATTCTTTATTAGAGATGAATCTAGGTTCTTTCTGTTTTCTGGCTATTGAGAATAAAGCTGCTATAAACATAGTTGAGCTAGTATCCTTGTGGGATGGTGGAGAATCATTTGGATACAAGCCCAGGAGTGGTATTATGGAGTCTTGAGGCATAACTGTACTCAATCTTCTGAGAAACAGACAAATTAATTTCCAGAGTGGTTGTACAAGTTTACACACTCACCAGCAGTGGAGGAATGTTTTTTTTTTCTCCACAACTTTGCCAGCATGTGCAGTTGTTTGAGTTTTAACCTTAGCTATTCTGATGTGGACAAGGGGGAATCTCACAGTCCTTTTGATTTTTATTTTCCTGATGACTAAGGACCTTGGACATTTCTTTAGTGCTTCTCTGTCATTCCAGATTCCTGTATTGAGAATTCTGTTTAGCACTGTACCTCATTTTAATTAGGTTACCTGGATTGTAAGTGTCTAATTTCTTGTGTTCTTTATATATTTTGGATAATAACCATCTAACAGATGTAGGGTTAGTGAAAATCTTTTCTAAATCTGTAGGCTATTGTTCTGTCCTGACGATGGTGTCATTTGATTTACAGAAACTTCAATTTCATGATGCTTCTTTATTAATTCTTGATTTAGTACCTGAACCATAGTTGTTCTGTTCAGAAAGCTGTTTCCTGTACCAATGAGTTCAAGGATATTTCCCATCTTATGTTTTATTATATTAAGTGTTTCTGGTTTTATATTGTGATCTTTGACCTATTTAAAATAGTTTGTCTTAATGTCCATGGTATCAGTGTGTACTGGTCATAACATTCATTTTTGTATTGATAATTTCAATCCTATTTCCTCCTTTCTCATTGATTAGATTGCAATCATCTAGTTTTCCATTGAAGTCCTAGATTCATTTGGACTTGAGCATTATGAAGTGTAATTGATAAAGGTCTGCTTGCATTCTTCTACATGCAACTCTCCAGTTCGAACAATGCCTGTTGTAGAAGGTGCTGCCCACTCTCCAGTGTGTATTTTTTTCCTTCTTTGCCAAATATCTAATATCCATATGTCCATAGATTTATGTCTGAACCTTCAATTAATTCCCATTGATCAAATAGCTTGTTTTTTATGCAAAAACCATGTTGGTTTTGTTACTACAGTTCTGTAACCCGACTTGAAATATGAGAAGCTCATATCTCCAGATATTCAAGCTTAATTCACCTATTTTGGATAATCAATGTTTTTATAAGAAATTGAATATTGTGATTTTAATTTTTGTGAAGAATCATGTTAAAATTCAAATGGATATTGAATCTGTTGATAGTGTTTTATAGAATGACCATTGTGTGCTCGTGTGCATGCATGCACACATGCACACACACACACACACACACTGATTATAGAAAATATTAATACATAAAGAATTCAAAACACTGAACACCAATATAACCCAATTAAATTAAGGTATAGAAATAAAAAGGTGTTGAATGCTGGGATAATTTTGACAGTTCCCTATTGATCTTTTCAAGCTGGATATTAATTTCTAAAAGTTAGATAGAGGAATTATCCCAACGTTCATTTTCTCCTTTCAAACCCTCCCATATTCCCCACCTTGATATCTTTAAAATTTATGTCCACATTTTTTATTTGTTGTTAAATGTATGTATGTATGTATGTATGTATGTATGTATGTATGTATGTATTTCTGAACATATATTCTAAATAATGTTGCTGATATGGATGTTTTCAAGGCTGAACATTTGGCATTAGTGTGTTCTTCTCTAGAGAAGATTATTTTTTCCACTCTCAGTTACTTGGTGCCTGTAGTTAAGGAGGCCGCATGGTCTTGCTCTTGTTTACTTTTGCATGTCTACTGTTGTTCTTGTTCAGCTCAGGGTGAGACTTTACTGGTAATGCTTCTAACAATACTAGGAGACACAAGTGCCTGAGAAACTTCCTGATTATTTGGCTCCTACCATCTTTCTGTCCCCTCCCCCCATTTTGAGATATTCTTTGAGATTTAGGCACAAGATTTTTTCCACAATTCTGTATTTTTATGTGTTGTGTTTTTCTGCAATGGGCTTTATATGTTCAAAGTAGAACTTTCCTTGATAAGGGGTGAGGACTACACACGTCTAAATTTTGATGTGAGGTGCCTCCAATGAGCGGGAATGTGTGACATTTATCTTTATGTTTCTTTGTTACCTCAAAAATCATCTTATATTCCATCCATTGATTTTGCCATTTTGACTGATGTTATCTTCTAAAACAAAGGTTAGGGCAAAGATTTGCTTTCACTTAGTCCTACAGAAACAATTAAACAAACAAACAAACAATAGACAAGACTGACAAAAACCTATTGGAGTCTAAAGGGAACAAGCTGGCTATCTGCCTGAAAGGAAAATAAAAGAAATAACACAGAAGAAAAGCTTTTGTGACAGAGTTGCATCATTTTTTTTTAATAAAACAGAGACAATTACTGAGCCCCACCAACCCAAAATGTGTGGAAGGAGGGCTAAAGGAACAATTCCAGTAGTTAAGAAAAGAATGAGAACTTTTGATACCTCCAGACAGAATAGAAAATCTCATATGTCAATATGTCATAGTATATTGGATTTAATCTTTTACATATTATACTTTGTTTAGTACAGAAATAAGAGCTTTTCTAGACCTCTAACAGTCTGGGTCTCCCTAATAAAATGAAAAAAAATTAAAAAGAAATTCAATGGAATAATTTGATGGAAATTGAATTACATAAAGGAGAATAATAATTTCTATAAAACTTGAAGCAAAATGATAAATTTTATATCTAGTATCCATTAAAAATTACTAATAGTTCTAATTGAATGTGATGTCTTTTATTCCAAAACATTGGAGGCAGAAGCAAGCTGATACCTCTCAGTTTTAGGTCAGAATCAACTACATAGTGATTGTACATTGATAGTGAAAATACATTGTACCACAGAAGAGCTACAAAAATGAACCTGTCAACAGAAAAAAACAAACAAAAACAATAACAACAAAATACTCATTATATCCAAGAAAATTTGACTATAAGACTATAAGTCAATTAAACAGACTATGAATGACACAATTAGTATCCAAGACTATTAAAAATTTATTAAAATTATTTTTATCTTTATCTTGAAAACTTTAGGGAAATTAAGAATAAGAGAAAGAGGGGAAGGTGGGGAGAGAGAGAGTAAAGGTTTGAGAAAATTCAAGTCATATTACTACAAATAAAAGTGTGTTTTTTAATTAAAGGAAAATAGTATAATAAATATTGTAAAAAAATAAATTAAGGGGACTTGACAATTTAGCCAAAGAAATTAAGAAAAGTGAAACAGACAAAGAAAGAAAATGAAAAAGTTGTAAAGGAGCAAGACGGGGGAAAAGAAGATAGATGGTAACTCTGGTCCTTACTCTATTCTTTGCAACCAGTCTCACTTTATGAAAGGATCCTTAGTTTCATGAAGTTGTCACTATTAATTGGGTCCAATTTTTTATCATTGAAAGTATTTATTTGTACGTATACCACTTTGTTAATCCAAACATCAATTTATGACAATCAAAGTTTTTATTAGCTGATATTTTGATAATAATTTTACAATAAACATTAGAGGACAGATATCTCTTTGAGTATCTTCATTAATTAACACACAAAGATAAACAGAGAGGCTAAAAGAGATTGAGAAAAACATAACCCTATGTTATATTATAGAATCAAATCATAGTTCACTTACAGAATTATGAGGAATTCCTCACTAATTTCACTGAGGTTCTATTAATTTGCATTCTCCTCAGCAATGTCTTCTCTCTCTATGTCCTCACCAACAATTATCTTTTGTCTTTACTGTAGTAGCTATTTTAAATGGAGTAGAGTGATGTCTCCTTGGGGTTTCTTTTGCATCTATGTGTTAATTCTGACTTTGACATTGAGTTAAAAATCAATAGATGTTTTCAGAAAATACTTTAAGTTCAACCCCCAAAGCTGGTTTTAAAAGAATTCTGTTTTGTTGTTGGTTTTTATCAACTAGACAGAATCTAGAATCACCTTGAAGAGAAATCTCAGAGCAAGTCAGTGAGGTGAAGGTGATTGTAAGTCTGAGTTAATTGAGGAAAGAAGGTCACCTAAAATGTGAGCAGCAGTAGTCTGTGTCCTGGGGTCCAGGACCGTATAAGAAGTGAAAACTAATCTGGGTAAGTACTAACATCCCTTCCTCCTGGTTCATAAAATGAGACTGTTTTCTCTTCTGGCAGTCAAGCCTTTTGCATCATTCTTACCCATCTTAACTTGCCCAACATGAAAGATTAAGACTTCAGGCGTAAGATAAAAGTAAACAATTTTTTCTTAAACTGCATCTGTTAAGTATTTTCAGAGTAATGAGGAAGTAAATAGTACAAAGGCCAAACATAAAAAACTGGGATTTATCAAATGTACTTGGGCATCTACTTGCTGTGTATGGTCCAAGGTATCCTGTTTAGCAGGAACACTTTAGAAACTTTCTGTAAAGTAAATAAATGTATTTGGTTTTGTTATGGTGATCCTGTGAGTGTGTGTGTGTGTGTGTGTGTGTAAAAGAAATCTTGAGCACCATTAACACGATGTAGAAGAGAATACTTATTAAGAAATGTACCCTTGAACATTTCTGTGAATGAAATATTGTAGAAAATATAGTAAAAGTGAACCAAAAAATAGGACATTTTAAGCAGTTTTTCCCATAGTTTTTAATATAACATGCTCAAAATACTCCCTGTAACATTAGAATTAGTACTTTATATTTCTAAAGCTATATATCAATTAAATTGATAAGAATTATTCACTGAAACTGATACTTGATCACATTAACCTGACTTTTAATACCTGGTACTCTGTCATTCTGAACACTGTATAATTTTGAACCTGGATATTTTGAAAACTGTAGTGGAGAAAGTTCATATGAAAAGAAATGCAGCAAAATGTTTATAAAAAAAATGTTTCGGGAAATTAGATAAAGTCACACCAATTTCCAGGTAGTGGTTCAGAGACGAGAATCCCATGGAAAGTATTTTATAGTGATATAACAAAAACAAAAAATATCATAAGACCTTGAGGAAAAGTCACCTAAGCCTGTCACCTTCACAATGAAGTGTGTTCTAAAGTTAAGAGTGAAGTTCCTTCAACTGCTACTCTCATTTTGTCTCTTATTTTTACATTACTCTATTTCACCGTTCTGGGTGAAGGTGACTCTGTGATGCTGAGTGTGGCATCAGCCCCAGAGTTAATAGATCACAGAAATGGGATGCTGTACAAATATCCGTGGTGCTGTTCCATTTTGTAAATCCAGAATTCTAACATTACATCTATTTCAATGCTCAGTTCTGAGTCTATATCAAGCAATAGTGTTACACATTGATAAATTGCAGATTAAAACATAAAGTCTTCTTGATAATCTTTGAATAAAGTCGATCTGAATGAAAAAGAAAATTATATATCCATGTACTTTAGAACATTACTATTTAGATATTAGACATACATGACTGATACCTCAATAAAATATTTGTCTTGAACTCTAAGAACATAGAGATCTTTTAAAAAATCTAACTGGGGATAATATTTGTTTAAGTTTATACTTCAAGCATTGAGTTATTTATCAACAACAAAAGTAAAACAATTATAATTGTTAGATGTAACTAACCATTTTCATTTAAAAAACATGTATCAAGTTGACTACATTTATATGATGGTAAAGTCATCTGGTATCAGAGAATATGAACAATGGTTTTTAAAGATTAAAATATGAAATATGTAAGTTCTTATGAACCTGTTGCTCCTAGTCTGAAAGCTCTTGTATTGTACAATTCAACACGGCTAATAAACTCTCACAAAAGCAAAAACACAGTCTGAAAGCCCTTATATTGTGTAATTCAACAAATCAAATCGACTTTCACAAGCAAAAGCACTAAATTGTTTTTATTGCTCCCAAACAGATAGATATCTTCAAACTACAATCAGTTGAAAACTAGTAAATTTGTGTTATATTTTACTTTTATCATTAGACATTCCATAGCAACCCAGAGAGTAAGTTATTAAATCGTGTATCATTAAGTTGACATGAACTTGGTGGTTAAGATATGACTGCTTAAATCATAGCACCAAATTTTACCCAGGGGTCACTAAATCACTTATCACTATTTCTGTTTTTAAACTCTTTTCAGGTTTGGTGTGGAGAATGTTTCTGCTTCATCAATCCCTTCTTTTCTATTGATAAATATCATTATTTCATCTTAGTTCATTCTGATTCTTTCTATTTAACTGTGTGGCCTTAGCTATTTCTTCAATAGTTGGTTGTTGTATTGTTATTGTTGTTGCTGTTGTTCATAAAGAGGTATGAACACAGCTTTCAATGAATTAGGGAAGCACTGAATTCCATATATTTTATTGTATACATCTTACCCATCTCTGTTTCTGTTGGTTGTCTAACAATCCTGAAATCACCCACTATACTTCGGATCCCTATTTTAATCACATCTTGTTACAAAACACTGTAAATGTAATTCTTCAATGTCATAAATTACTTTTCTTCCATCTAAGTGTATTAATTTTTCTTCTTTCTTGAAGTCAGTTTTCTGAAAGATTACTCATTTAACCAAATATGTTTCACTCAGATAAGTTTAGAGTACCTTCACTCTGACATATCCTTATTTCTTGTTTGTTTGTTTTTCTATTGTTTTTGTCCTTTCTGAATCATTAGAAATCAAACTCACAGTTTTGTATATATAAGTCAATTATTCTACCTCTGTGATCTTTTTCATCTGTCTAAAGTTTTGTTTCATTCTTAAGAGGGTGTTAATAGGAAAAATTTCTTAATACATTTTCCCAGGTTCACAAAAAAATGTTACCTCTCACTTTTCTTTATTTCCCTTTTCCCTGTCCTTTGTAGTTTCTAGAAGCTCCTGTGGGTTCACATTTCCTCCACTCTTGATACATAATTTCTTCCAAACTTCATTATATTTTTCAAGTATCACAAGCTTATTGTCTAAATCTTCATTTATTTTATAAATTTCATAATTGATTATGAATAAGAAGACAATTGAACAAAGTTAATATAGCATTATGAGTTTCCCGGAATTCTTGAACTATATACATCATGTTTGATATTTTTGTAGGAAGAAAAACTTGAAAATTAAAGCCAACATGTGAACCCTGTGTTACAAATAGAGTTGAACCTGAAACTCTGTCGTAAGACAGCTGAAACAGAGAACAAATATATGGACAAAATTTTTTCAATTTGTCAAAATTAATCAACCATTTTCTTCCTTGTCTGTAATCATATTCATTTAGTCAGATGTACCAGTGTCTTAGTTAAGATTTTACTGTTGTGAGCAGACACTGTTACAAAAGCAACTCTTAAAAGAACAATATTAAATTGTCTGGTGCTGGATTAAAGGTTCAGAGCCCCAGTTTATTGTCAACAAAGGAGCATGGAAGTATCTAGGCAGGCATGGAGCAAGAAGAGCTGAGAGTACTTTATCCTCATCTGAAGGCTGCTAGTAGAAGACTGGCCTCCAGGCAGCTAGGATGAGTGTCTTAAAACCCACACCCACAGTGACACTACTCCAACAGGTCACACCTGTTCCAATCGGGTCACACTTTCTAATTGTGCCAGCTAATTATGGGCTAAGCATATATAAACAATCATAACCAACGACCCACATAATGATGTCATCTCAAAGATATTGTCAAATTATATCTCTTTAACCTTTAGTTGTAAAGAAATAATTTGATTATTTTGTTGTTACCTTACAAATTTAGCATCAACTGATAGATTATGGTTCCCTATGTTATTATATATTTGGATCATTCTCCTTGGTCCTCAGGAAAGTCTTAAGATTTAGAATGTTTCTCACTTGAATACTTCTAAACCTTGTCCCTCATTGGTGACATCAAATGCTCTTTTAATGAAAGAATAATTTAATTGAGATTTACTTTGTTGTACTGGAGTGCTTATAATTTGATACAAGCAGATAAAGTTGTTAAACAGAATGAAGTAGTAAGAATGTTCTTGTTATTTTCCTAAATATGAATGTAAACTTTATATTTAAACATATAAGAAAATTATTAGAACATTCTATAATCACAGGATATTAAGGTAATTCTCTGAAACAGAGTGCTAGTGAAAATTGGAGATGAAGCAAAATTTCTAAGCTCATCAGTTAAAGGCATACATTAGTTTTGTATTGTATCAAGTTTAGTTCCTATCACCTAATTAGATAGCTAAAAATGGCCTCTATCTCAAGTTAAAGGAGCTCTGACTCTGTTTCTGGTCTTCTAGGATACCTGCTTTACTAGACTCACATAGTAAGAAACTGCACCCTAAATTTTTAGTTTTATACCCATTGTTTCCTGCACCTCTGAACAGTCTCATAAACAATGACGTTCCTGTTTATAGTAGAAGGTAGTTAATAATGAGATACACTAATGGTCAAGGTTCGGAGACTAAGAGACTGTGTACAGCTCAAATCTAAATAATGCAACTATCACTAAGGCTCAAGGACAATAATAGAAAAGGGATCAAGAGTATTTGATGTACATGACAATGCCCTGGCCCAAACAAATTAGCATATGTGACAACATACTGAAAATTTACATGCAATGAAAGCAGCCCAAATCCCTATATTTCTTGTGCAGGTATTATAAATCTCCACCCAGATCTGAGTTTAACACAATGAATTGCTTCTGGGGTAGCAGAGTTGATTTTTTTACAGCAGTACATCCCAGAAAGTCTACAATATTCCATTAGATGGTTCTGTGCTCGCTAAGTAGGTGGATTAAGTGGACTAGGTGGGTTTTAAAATAAGTAAATGTCACCAGTTATTGATTGGTCATTTCTACATGTTCTGAGCCACCCTTGCCTGCCCCAAAATTTCTGGCAGGCAGAACACATTGTAGGTAAATTGTTTTGTGGATAATTTAGTGTCCCAGTTCCAACACAGGAAGCCTTGTCTGGTTACAGAAGATGACCAGTTCAGGCTCTGTATTTTCCAGTACTAGGGATCCTGGCTAGGGTCACCCTCGTATTCCAAGAAGTTTCCACTGCACTAGGCTTACATACTGAAACTGTCCAGATGTTAAGGAACCAGGATAAACCTGACATAGAAGCAAATATATCTGAATGAATGAATAAACAAACAAACAAACGTCAATGGCATTGTTTCTTATGGTATTCTGCTATACTTATGGAATAGTGGTCTAATCCATTGTCTTCAGAGAGGCTTCTTCCATCAGGTGATACAAGCAGATGCAAAAACTCACAGTCAAATATTAAGAGGAGCTGAAGGAATCCCATAGAGGAGGGAAAGGATTGTAGGAGCCATTGGTGTGGAGTGCACTAAAAGAACATGGGCCAGAATCAACTAAGCAGTGCTCATAGGGTCTCACAGAGACTAAAAATGCAATCACAAAGCCTGCAAGAATCTGTGCTAACTTCTTCTGTATTCATGTTATGGATTATTTGTTTGTTTTGTTTCATTTTGTTTTGTTTTTGAGACACCTAAAAGTGAGGATGAGTGTGTCTCTGACAAGAGTCTTGCCTGTTCTTTTCCGTTTTCCTCCAACTGGGTTGTCTCTGGCCTTTGTACTTAATTTTATGACATCTTGTTATACCCAATTTAGTTAATATCAAAGGGTGGCCTGATCTTTTCTGAAGGGAAATGGAGGAGCAGTTAGTCTGGAGGAGAGGAAAGGTGAAGGAAGAGGCCTGGGAAGGATGGAGAACTGCATTCCTGATATGTATGAGAAAAGAAAAAAGAAAGTGAAAAACTGAGAGAAAATTTTCATTTAAAAATACATGAGATAGTAAAGAGCATCAGTGCAGGTGGAGTAAGAAGGAAATTGGAAGGGAGGAATAGGAGAAGGATAGGATGAAAATGCATTATGCAAATATGTAAAATTCTCAAAAATATGTGAGCACATCAAGCTCCTAAACAATGTGATATGCTACATATCAAGGAAAGTGTGCTGAAATTGGTTAATTTTAAAATTAACTTGTTCATTGTTTGTTCTTGTTGAGAGTTGACAGAGGTTATAGTCAGTTACTTTGAAAATATAAAGTATCGAGACCAGCTACTCAGTATCTTGGTAATAAATCTACAGAAAGCAGAGGCTTACATATGTTCAGAGACTTTACATCATGGTTGAAAACTGTTCCCTAATGTAGGAAATGTTTTTCTGGGAAAAAGAACAGTTTATCAAATCCCAACAATTTGTGATGCTGTGGGAGACGACAGTAGGTAATGACAGATTATACTGCCTATTATGTATAGTAATAGCAGTTCCGGATAGTACTACAAAATTATCAGAGTTTACTTTTAAAGTGCATGGGTGCCTTTTACCTTTACAATTTGTTTATTTTTACCTGTACATTTTGGGATTCTTTGGTAATCAACTACAATAATCTACTTAGAATTGACTTTCTAACAACAGCAATAAATGACTTTCCTGCCATTGGAAACTCTGTAGATACCCAGAAGCCCACTTAGCTTCCAAAATTAAAGTGAAAAATTTTACAAATAAACTTTCATCACTCATGTCTCTTTTATGGAACCTAATCTAGTAAAGGAGAATATTGCAGCTAAGTGACTGACAGGGAAAGTGTCTCTGTTTAATTGGCACTGGCCAATTTATCAGTCTCTGATGTCAGCGACACTCCATTAGGCTGTGAGAAAGTGATTGGTGAGATAACATTCAATTGAAAATCTCTGTGGATGGTAGTTCATGCCACCATTATATCAACTTAATGAATGAGGCCCAATTGCATCCTCTTCTCACTAGAAGGAACACATCCATCATGGAACAAAGGATTCCCCAGTGCCATCGGGTTGTCATGTTTTTCTCTTCTTAGTCTGTGTGAGAACAAAAGGATTTCAGATTAAACTGAGAATAATGGTAGGGTAACTTTATTCCATTGAAAATTATCGATCAGGTTGCTGATGCCATTTCTCTTCATTATATTGCTATATATAGAAGATTCTTTACATTGAAAAAATTGAAACAATTTATTGAAAATAATTTATGTAAATAGAAGATAGTTCCTTGTCTTTTTCTTATGATAAATTTACATTCTTTTGACAGAGAAAATGTACATAATATATGAATATATATTTCTATGTAACTATCATATATAATGATATAATTTATCATATACATGATATACATAAATAACAGAAATCAATGTCATATGCAGACACACACTCACACACACACACACATTGAGCCTTCTTTTTCTCAGTATAGCACATGAGTGTGGCCTATAAATATTGTAAATTTAATAATTTATAAAAATAAGAAAATAAATTCTATACAATTTCTACTAGAACTCTATTTATAAAAATGATCGGGGCATATGAGGTAGACTAGTCACATTATTTGTTATCTATTATAATACTGTTTCTTCTTTTAATATTTATTTTCTCCCTTTGAATTCACCTTCTCCTTAACTCCTTATTTTTGTTATTGTTTTATTTATATTCTTCAGAACACATGAGAAACCTGCAAGAGACAATGGATTTTGAAAATACATTGACTGTCCTGACCTGAAGCGTAAGGCAACTCGATCCAGAGAACGTGTACAGAAATGCACGCTGTTTAAAGGCACTCATCCCTGACACAATGTGCTGCAGATATTTTCTCTTTAGCCTCCCAATCTGGCTCAAATGAATTTTTTTAACTTCTGAACTCCGTATCATGTATTTTACAATTATCATTTTATTTCACCACAACACCATCTGTCTCCCAATCTAACAATACAGATCTGGGGACATTGTACAAATATTCAAAATCAAATTCAACCATGTTATACCACCTTTATCCACGAATATTGTAATGCTGACTCTTTACATTCAAATAGTATGTACTGATGAAATGCAGTAAATTCAAATTAGTGTGTAAGTAGCCTAAAGTAACAATTTTCAGTATAAATATCAAATTTATGCATTCTATATGGTTTTAAGTCATTTTTAGGTAGCGAATATGCTGTACTAGGAAAAATATTTGAAAGTATGTTTTTAAATTTCTACTGGAAAAAGTTGTACTTATAATGACTCAAAGTTATTTTGTTTTGTTTTATTTTGTTTGTATGTGTGTCTACATATATTTACTTCTGGTAGGCAATTATGACAAGAACCAGACTTTAATAACAACTAAACACTATCAGTAGAGTAGTGCCAGAAAAGTTGATGTAATAATCCCTTAGAATTAATTAGAGCTTCTGGCTACTCTTATTATAGACAAGGTAATTTCTTTCCTTCTAATTTTCCCTTCATCAGCCACATAGTACATATACACTCACAAGCAGAAGCATACATGCATACAGACTTTCAGGTTCAGAGAATATGAAATAACTGGGGATATTGAATTATGGACATTTAGTTGACACTGATGACAGAAGTAGTTTCTTAAATAATATTGCTGTTAAATCTTATACTTTTCTTCTTGCTGGGATTGCACTGAATGCTAGGTAACACCTGCTGACACTCTCAATTACAAAAGATACCTGTTCAACTTTCTCAATTTAAAGCTATAGAATTCATCCTTTAGAAAAAAGGTTTCAAATAGGCCTTTATCCTCTCTTACATATTTGCAACTATTTTTGTAATAGTTTCATTTGCTTGAAGGACCTGTTGGGCTCTGATACACTGTTCTACTTTAGCACCCTTTCTGCATTAACACTTACCACACTAAAACTGAACAAACAGAATAAGGAAAGGATTCACAAATAACAGTCTTCCTTATACAAACTTGACTTAGTAGCTTCATATTTTGAATAATAAAGTATAATTGGGTCACAGGGAGACTTGCCATCTATGTAGTATCTGCCTTAGCTGCCCTCTTTTATTACGATGCAATATGTGCCTTCTACACCTCCACCAAAGCATAAGTATTTAAAATTAAGTATGATAACTATAATAAAATAGAACAAAATGTAATGCCAATAAACCTGTTATATACAAACATGTTATAAACACTCTTAGTGATAAGGATATACTTTCCAATATTATTTAAAACTATTAACTAAAATGCATCAACATTGAGGTATTTTTATGCAAATAAACAAAAGTTCCCTCTTAGCTTTTTTTATTACATATTTATTTTTATAATTTATTAAACTTCTATTTGTGTACACATGTGACGCTATGTGAAGATGTATGTACCACTTGCATTCTGATGATCACAGAGACCAGAACAAGGTATTTGATTCCACAAAGCTGAAGTTTCAGGTGTTTCTGAACCATGCTGTGGGTTTTAGGAACTAAAGCTAAGTCCTCAGCAAGAGCACTAAGTGATCTTACCCACTGAGCCATCTCTCAAGTATACTAAGATGATGTTTTCAAACATGAAAATACTTCTTCAAATGTCAAGCTAACTTTGACGTGGTGATAAATTTGTACATGTCCATAACCTGCAGAAATACATGAAACTTTTTCATGTCTAATCTTCACCAACCAAATCATCAAAGATAAAAGTAACTTCACAGAAATTACGAACTCATATAACCAATAAGTTCATTTAAATCTATATTAATGAAGACAACTCAAAAGAGTGTCTTTTCTATTTTTCTCCTGTGCTTAGAATGACCTTACTCAGCTTGACATTTAACTGCAAGTCATTTATTTCCCTATTGTGAAACCTAGTCCAATGACCACTGCAGATCATCCCTAGTCACTCTCATCTGGAGGCAACTGTAAGTTTAATTCTATTACTACACCTATCATATTGCATTGGTGTCAGTTGAGTAGCAAACACTCAATGTTGTGAGCATTCAATTTATGTACTTCATTCCTCTTATAATAAATGTAACATTGAATTATGCTATAATTGCTCCCAAATTTCAAATTTCCTTAATGAGATTATGTGAAACTTTTAACGAGAGTACAGGATATTCTTCATTAATAGTAGATTCAATCTCATTAAACATTTTGTTAATATTTACCTAACTACAAATTGATGAAACAATACTTTAAGAGGATTTATAACTCCCTTCAGTGATTTGTTAACTGTCTTGTCATTAATTTATTATACAAAGAATACAATTATGTATAATTGTCCTTTTAGATCCTGTCACAATTATGCTTTTTTGAGAACTTATTTATCTATTTGAAAGTTACCTATGCTCTTAAGTTCCATTTACTGTGACTGCTTATAATTACCTGACAAAGAATATACATTTTAATATAAAACAGTACTACAGTTCCTTCATGGTGCTGTGAACTCAACAAGAAAGATTTACTAACGTACCAGGAAACATCATAGAGGAACTTTAATTCTTGTAATTCTCACACTATGTAATTTAAAGATTTTCTAAATTCTGTCTCAATCTTTCAGAGATAATCAGTTAAAATTCTGTCATGATAGAAAGCTCAATATTTTAACAATATTTTAACTCAATATTTTGATCTTCAATATACTCAAAATATAGCATATTAAAAACATGATGTGAATTTTGATAAAATTGTAAGGAAAATGAAAATCAAGTACTGGGGTTGGGTTGGTAAACTTACACGTGGTGTGTCAGCAATGGCTCAGTCCAGAACAGAGTTTAGATGCTAGCAAGCAGACATGGAATGAAACTGCTCAGTCATTAAACAATTCTCTTGTGATGTGAAGCTTAAAATTATTCAAAGAAATACTTAATGATATGTGTTTATCATGTGATGAGACTTTCTGATACAATCAATAGCTATAAGATTATAAGATAATAGCCTGTGCATGAAACTGTTAGGACCATCTTGTTAAATAGTGAATTTTGTTTTAAGTAGATACAAAAAACTATTAAAAGAAACAACAAAATATAGCATAAAAGTGTATCAGTTATTGGGTATTATTAAGTCTCATATGCTGTACATAATTTCACATGCTATTGTGTCAAACAATTAGTGTTCGGAAATATAATTATACAATTATAATACACATGTATAATCCCAGAGTCACCTGTGAATCAAGCCTTGTGCTCCCACCTCTGTCTGCTAAAGAATGGATATTGTCAAGTTAGCATGAGATAAACATTCTTGGGATTTGACTGATGGTTGCTCTGTTTTCCATTTTTCAAATTGCTTATAGAAACCTTTTACTTATCATATTAAGTAGGCCATTGATTAGCATAATCGTTATTTTATAATATATGGGACAATGTCCATAATGTTATTTTTCCTTTTCTGTGATAAGTAGGATTTCATGGTATCTCAACATTCCTTCTAATAATTAACTTAAAAAACAGCACAATTATAGAAATTTTATTTTTACTTTGTTGAATTTCAAAGACTCATGATAAAATGATGATTTGATGTTGAGTAGTGCCTATATTATATATGATGCTAACTCACTGCATTAAATAAACACTTTACAATTCAGCTAGCAATCTCACTCTCAAGAGTAACATTAGCACCTTGGAATAGTGTCTCCCACTTCTATGCATGTCACCTTTCATCTAACTACACTTTTTACACAGCATTTTACTAACTGTTACAGCAAGGCTTGAGAAAACAGTCTTCATGCCCCTTTTATCTGAGTTCCTTCTGCACTTCTACATCCTTATGGTCTTCTTTACATCAGAAGACAATCTGCCTTAGACATTATCTCATGCCAGCAATGGTTTGCTGTCACATAACCATACCACCTGAGAAAGGAACAGTAGACACGCATAACCCCAATATATCATTACTTCAAATGAATGTTAATTCATTACAATGGTTACAGTCAAACTCTAAGAAAGAACACTTTCAGCCAACATTTAGTTCTTTGTGATACCTGCTATTGTCTGGATATAAAGTGTCCCTTTGAGCAAACATATTAAAGGTTTGCGTACATGAATTTGGTGTTTCCTAGAATTATGAAACCTAAAGGAGGAAGAGCCTCATGCCAGACAATCAGATCGTTAGTGTTTGCTCTATGTGGGAGAGTTGGAAACATCTTCTTTTTCTCTTTACTTCCTGTTTACCAGAAATTTTTGCCTCACAGGTTTACATAGATAACTACTGCATTGTTACTAACTAGTACCAAGGCTAAAAAGCAATGCAGCAAACACCTTTGGAATAAACATTTGAAACCACTGGACAATTAAAATAAGTTTCCTCTTGAAGGAGATTTATCACAAATACTTTGTCATAACAATATGAACAAAGCTACTAATATGAACAGTTTGGGGGCTATTGAGAAAAACATTATCACAGAATAGATGATTTTAGTTAAACTGAGCAATACCAATCCATTGACAATTAATTTCTAAATCACATTGATAATATATTTGATTCATTAGTGGTATAATACTCATTATTTAAAGCCAACAACTATTCTTTACATAGAATAATTTCTGAACCCTGGTCATGCCTGAAAACTCTTGAGTAAAGAGATAAAATCCAAAGTACATACTGAGGTTGCATTAAGTACAAAAGCTAATAACTAAAGATAGCTTGGAAACTCCCACAATTCAAAACACCACAATACAAACTTCATTGGGCAAAAAAGCATTTTCAAAGGAAATTTTGAATATTAAGGACTGAAAGAAATTTGATCTTAAAACATTAGAGCTTTTATTTTCAAAAAAGTGATGTCTATTAGAAAATGTATAAAATTGGTTTACATATAGTAAAACAAGGCAATTCTAAATTAATAACATTTCTTTCCAGGCTGGAAATCCACAAATGAGGGAATAAATCCAGTGTAATTAAAAGAAAAGAGTAATCATCAAAAGAGAAATCAATAGATCTGTAAGGGAAAGCAACAGAGAATATTAACATTAAAATTTCATTATTTGAATAGACTGATAATTAATCATGAACAAGTAAGGTCAAACCAAAAAAGAAAACAAACCAGAAAGAATACAAAAGCTGGTATCAGAAATGAAGGAGATGCTATCAATAGTAAGCCTGTGGGCATTCAAAGATAACATGTGAGTAATTCTTTGTCTATATTTGATAACTCAGAGACAAAGGGAGACATTTGAAAGCCACAGTCTGTTTCTAAACAGAAAGATGGAAAGATTACAAAGACAAGCTTGTATATATTAAGTATACAGCATCAGTAATTAACTTTATAATTGTAAATGACATTTTAATTATGGAAAATACCAGAACCACAAAATAAAACTCCAGTTGCATATCAGTTGTATATCTACCAAATATTTAAGCAAGAAATTACTTTAATGTCCTTAACTAAGGCAGAAATACTGAATATATATAATAAATATATCATAAATTTTTTACTTTTATCTTTTATTGGTCATTTTAATTACTTACATTTCAAATGTTGATCCCCTTTCTGTTTTCCCCTCTGTAAACTCCCCATTACATGCCCCTACCCTTTGTCTCTATGAGGGTGGTCCTCAACCTATTCACCCACTCCCACCTCACCCTTCTTCCATCTCCCTACAGTGCGGCATCAAACCTCCACAAGACCAAGGGCCTTCCCTCCCATTGATAACAGATAAAGTTCTCTGTTACATATGTAGTTGGAGCCATGGATCTCTGGTTGGTGGTTTATTCCCAGGGTTCTCTGGGTTGTCTGGTTGGTTGATATTGTTGTTCTTCCTATAGGATTGTAATCCCCTTCAGTGCCTTCACTTCTTCTCCTAAGTCTTCCATTGTGGTCCCTGCGCTCAGTCCTATGGTTGGCTGTAAGTATCTGCACCTGTATCAATAAGGTGTTGGCAGGCTCCTGTCAGCATGTACTTCTTGGCATCAGCAATAGTGTCTAGGTTTAGTGTCTGTATATGGGATGGATCATAGATAGGGTGGTCTCTGGGTGGCCTTTCCTTTAGTCTCTGCTCCATTTTTGTCCATGCTTTTCTTTTAGACAGCAACACTTCTGGGTTAAAAATTTTGAGATGGGTGGGTGGCTCCATTCCTTCACTCAGCACTGTGGAGGTTGTCTCTACAGCTTCTATCACCCCTTTGTTTGGTATTTCAGTTAATGTCATCCCTGTTGGGTCCTGAGAGCCTGTTGCCTTGCTTCTTTGGTGTCTGGAGCTTTCTAGTGGCTAAACCTAGCTCCATGTCCCCCCCCCCCCCATTGCTCCATATGTCTATTCATATTCCTGATCTTCTAGACTTCTCTCCTGTCTCTTCTGATATTTGATCCTTCACCTCTTAATTCCTTCAGCTTCCTCTCACCCTCCAAGATCCTTTCCTCCCTCTACCTCCCAAGATTATTTTTTCTCCCTTCTAAGTAGGATTGAAGCCTCCACATTTTGGTCTTTCTTTTTCATAATAAAGAAGTAAAGAAAAGGAAACTTTAAGTTGCACTTTAACACATATACCACTACACACACACACACACACAGAGAGAGAGAGAGAGAGAGAGAGAGAGAGAGAGAGAGAGAGAGAGAGAGAGAGAGA
>NW_021620542.1:698700-701391 GCF_004785775.1 Grammomys surdaster
AGAGAGAGAGAGAGAGAGAGAGAGAGAGAGAGAGAGAGAGAGAGAGATACAGATACAGATACAGATATTGAAATTTTGAATAAAATCTGAGGTAGGTAGCTTGTCAGGAGCAGTCCTGCTTATACACTGAAGGCCTAAAATCAGCCATAGGCCTAAAGTCAGCAATAGGCCTGACATACATGCCTGCTAACACAAAGTCTTGGGTCTCTGAGGAAAAAAACTGATACAAATGCCTAGAAGCTATTGTAAACAAGCAGCTTTGGTGGAAAATTGCCAGGCTGAATATTTTAATCTTGTAGATAGGTAGCCTTGGTGGATAATATCAACTGAGATAGAGACAAGTGAACCATAGGTGGAGTCATAGTGATCTGTCTCCTGAACCTTCACCAAGCTGACACTCTGCTCTGGAAGATATCTGTACTCCCTCTGAACACCTATCTCCTATGCCACACACTTTCCCACATCTTGCCTTTTTGTGTATATAACCTGTGTTTAAAAAATAAAAATTACAGTTTGATCAGCCTATAGACAAGCTGTGTTCCTTGTGTTTGCCTGTTTCCCTCATCTTCTCTTTCAGCTGATCTCCCCAGACCCCTGTTTAATGTCCAGCTGGCCCTGACAGTAGCTCATACCTTAAATCTCAATACCTGGGAATTAGAGGTAGAAGTATCACAAATTTGAGATTAGTGTGAGATGCACGGTGAGATACAAGTCAGCCTTGGCTGCAGAGTAAAATCTTGTTTTAACACACACACACACAAACATACACATACACTGTAAAAAGAGAAAAAAAGAATGAACTAGTCAAATTTGGAATTGAAAATATGAAGTGATTCCAACAATACTGCAAAATTAAATAGATGCAGACAAATCCACATCCGTATAAAGAATAATAAATAAATAAATCTGAAAAAAACAATTTATTATGTTTATAAATATTTTGAAGATGTTTAAATAGGAAACCCTATTAGTTACTCCTTGGCCTGCAAATCTCTTCATAAATAGCCACCATCTCTCATTTTACAATATTTTGTTTCATGCATATGACACTTGGTTACTTCAACAACTCATACTACAATTGACATATGACCACGTGTCTTCATTTATACTATGTAAGCAACAAGAAGCATATTGTCTCGCTTCTGTGATTAGTTCAGGCTTAAGTGTTTGGGAGATGTTTACTTCTTTTTGACTATTCCTTTTTGCTTTTCTCCTAACAAACTTTAGAAATTTCTTCTGAATTACAATTGATTAATGCTTTCATTCTGTGAGAAGACTTCTTCAATTCATTGGCAGTTGACATTTTATGTTTGGAGTGGGCATGGATAGGTACTTGGAGCTTTGTAAACATCAGTGGAACTAGAAAAATCTCCCATTTTGTCGGTAATTTCAAAGTTAATATAAAATGGGTAGAAACTTTGCTAGTCTAATTTCCTCAATGAAAATACATTAAGTCATCACAAGACAGAATCTGTAAACTGTGATATAATCTACTCCTTTTAATTGGCCCAAATTCCTTGACTAAGATAACCTCCCCCTTTTAGTTTCTATCTTATATAAAAATAAATAGGGAAAGATAGCTGTCAGGTGCAAAATAGTATCAAGAAGTATTCTTCCTTTTATATTGTATAAAGCAAAGTTTTCTTCTGTCCAATTTTTCTTCATCACTAATGACATAGTGTGACACAGACACTGAGATCCTTGGGATTTCTGCAGCAAAAACTGGGTTAAGCTCATTCAGGCCTGCTACTTGACCTTCCTCTTTAATTTTTATTTTCATAGTTCCCTTTCCATTCCATTTTTTCTTGTCTTTATCTCCTTAATAAACTTAACCATTAATTTAAAACACTTGTGGTTTTGCAGGTAATATATCTTAATTTTTGAACATATATAGTGTTCTACTAAATGTTTCCCTCTTCCTGTATCTCTTTATCTATTTTTCCAAGAAATTTATGACCCATTCTCTCTGAGAATAGAGAACTTAATGCAGGATCGATTTGGGGGACATCAAGGCATCATTGAAGTGCATGTGCATATATTTTTTCAATATCTAAATGACTTTGGGCAAAGTCCTCAAGAGTTGAAAAACTTAAGTTATTCACCATCCCTGACCTTAACCTGTACAATAGAGCAATTGTGATTAAAAAAAAAAAAAGAACACATGGTATTGCTACCGAGAAAGACAGGTAAATCAATGGAATAGAATTGTAGACCCAGAAATAAACCCACACAACTATGAACACTTGATCTTTGACAATGAAGCCAAAACTATACAGTGGATAAAAGAAAGCAACTTCAACAAATGGTGCTTATCTAACCGGCAGACTGCTTGTAGAAGAATGTAAATTGATGTATATTTACGCCCATATATAAAGTTCAAGTCCAAGTGGATCAACCGTAAAACCAGACACACTGATTTAATAGAGAAAGTAGGACATAGAGTCAAAGGCAGTGGCATGGGAAATTTTCCTGAACAGAACACCAATGGCTAATGATCTAAGATAAAATATTAACAAAGTATTCCAACTGCAAAGATTCTGTATGCGAAAAGATGTCAAAATACCATTAATAGGACAAAATGGCAACCTACAGACTTGGAAAATATCGTTATTAACCCTACATCTAATAGAGGGCTAATATACAAATATATATATATATATATATATATATATATATATATATATATATATA
>NW_021620542.1:701401-709863 GCF_004785775.1 Grammomys surdaster
ATATATATATATATATATATATATATATATATATATATATATATATAATGACTCAAGAAGTTAGACTCAAAAGAAAAATGTAACCCTATTAAACATGGGGTACAGAGATAAACAGGAAAAAAATTCAACAGAGGAATTTCAAATGGCAGAGAAGCACTTATGGAAATGTGCAGCATCCTTAATCATCAGGAAAATGCAAATCAAAATGACCCTGAAATTCCACCTTATAACAATCAGAGTAGCTAAGATAAAAATCTCAAGTGATAGCACATACTGTCATGGATGTGAAAAAAGAGGAACACTCCTCTATTGCTGGTAAGATAGCAAACTGATACAATCACTCTGGAAATCAATCTGGTGGTTCCTTAGAAAATTGGAAATAAATATATATGATGAACCAGCTAGACCACTCATGCTCCACTATGGTCATAGCTGACTTATTTGTAATAATCAGAATCTAGAAACAACTCAGATGTCCCTCAACTGAAGAATGGATACAGAAAATGTGATTGGTTCATTTACACGGTGGAATATTGTCCAGCTACTAAAAATGAGGACATCATGAATTTTGTAGGTAAATGGATGGAACTAGAAAATATCATCTTGAGTGAGAAAAACCAGACCCAAAAGGAAATGCATGGTATGTATTCACTGATAAGTGGATATTAGCCCAAATGTACAGAATACACATGATACATTATAAAGAAAGAAGGACAAAGTGAAGATGTTTCAATCCCACTTAGAAGAGGGAACAAAACAATCATTGGAGGCAGAGAAAAGGAGGGAACAGGGTGGGAGAGGCAAGGTGTAAGGAAAAGGGAGCAGGATCAGGTTTGGAAGGAGACAGGAGAGAAGTCCAGAGGGTCAGGAGAACGAATGGAAATATGCAGTTGAGGGGTGTTGGAGGGATTGGGGAATCTCAAGTAAGTCCTAGAGACCTGGGATCTGAGAGGCTCTCAGGACCTTAGCCGAAATACCCAACAGTGGGAAGTTATAACCTGAAGAGACCATCTCTAGTAGATAAACAGGGGCCTCCAATGGAGATATGGGATCACCAAACTATCCCAAAAATATTTGACCCAGAATTGTTAGTGTCTAAATGAAATGCAGGAGCAAAAATAGAGTGGAGATTGAAGGAAAGATCACACAGTTACTGGCCCAACTTGGGATCCATCCCATGGGCAGGTATTAAACCCTGACACTATTACTGATTCTATGATGTGATTACAGACAGGAGCCTGGCATGGCTGTCCTCTGAGACACTCTACCTGCATTTGACTGAGACAAATGCAGGTAGTTAACAGTCAATTATTAGACTGAAGACTGGAACCCCTATAGAAGAGTTAGGGGAAGGATTGAAGGAGGTGAAGGGGATGGCATTCACCTAGGAACACCAACAATACCAACTAACCTGGCCCCTCAAACTTCCAGGGAATAAGTTACCAACCAAGGAGCGTATGTCCGTTGGTCCCGTCTGTATCCCCTGACACTTATGTAGCAGAGGACTGCCTTTTGTGGACTCAGTGGGAGAGAATGTGCTGAATCCTGTAGAGACTTGATGTCTCAGGGAACAGGATGCAGTGGGGGAATGTGGTGGGTGAGGTGGGGTGGTCAGTGAGTGGTGTCATGTCGGGTGGGTACCCTGAACACAGTCTCAGAGGCAAATTCGAAATAGGTGGGATAAAGGACTTTTGGAGCAGGAGTACCAGGAATGGAAACAACATTGAAATGTAAAAAAATAAAACAACTAAAAAACATGCTAAAGTTTAGCCCTCCATGCTAAAGTTTTCAATGGCTTGATCTTCTACAGGTTTTTATAATCTGCCACACATGGTATAAGTTCCTATGTGTGACTGCCCTGTTGTGTACTAAAAACACTGTTCTTCAGTGTCTATCCACACCTGCTGGGACTTAAATCTTTCAATCCACTCATCTGTGATTCTGCTTTCCATCTTTTGTAGGTTTTATTGTTTCCCAACATCCTACTGTAATGTAATATGAAGAAGAAAAGAAAACCTGCTTTAAGCAGATACATGTGCTTTTTCTGTTGAGTGTTAGTTGTATTTCTGTCTTTGCAGATGTTTTTATTGAAGTAGGGAACACTTCAAATTAATAATATGCCAAATAGAAAGGACTAGGCATAAAAAATGCAAGGCTAATACTTGTAACAATATAATATCTGTAAATTGCTACACACACATACACACACACAATCAAATGCATTGTTTGCAGTTTATAGTTTTCTGTGCTCCCTATCTTACATATTATAAAATCAGGATGTATGTTAAAGGAAGTCATGGACCCACATAAATTTTTGAGACATCTTGAGTATGTCATGTATTTCCTGTTTTCTAGATCTCAAGGAGTCTGAAGAAATTGTTCAGGTTATATATTGTTTCCTGAAGTAGCAGTTTATGAACAAAAGGGTTTTTTTTTTTTTAAATTTCTTGAGTTGAGGTCAAGATCTATATAAGACCATATCTAGTCCTAATGTATCACATTGATATACTTTGTCCCATGTTCTTTCAAGGTCAATAATACCACACAATTGCCCTTATACTGTTAGAGAAGAAAATAATCCTCACGTCATGTGGTCGAAAGATAGTGTTTCAATGACTGACTCAATCAAAACTATCTCCAATGTCTGTTTTTATTTCACGTTCAGTTTTGTTAATTTTCATTTAAAATGAACATTGTATATTATAGGAAGACATGTTTCATTTATGTATCCATTATCTATCTATTTACTAGAAAGTTCTTTTGATGTTACTTTTTTCAACATGGGAATGATCTGCCACTGAAGAAGTTGAGAAGAGTAGCTGAGGAAGTATTGAGAAACATAGGAGAGAATTATAAATCTGAGGTGAGTCTTTGCCAGGAGATTGCTTGTGGGGATCAGATAACAGGACTGAGGTGAGAAGCCCAGGGAAATAGAGGGCATCTCGGATGCTGACAGTGCAGCCCACAATGAATGAAAAAGTTATTTTGATAGCTCATGGTTTTAACCACCTTAAGCTTAATGAGGTGGCATCACTTTTGCCTAAATACAGATATATTGTGTAAACTACTTTATAGAATTATAATTACTACAATATTGAAATTGTATGAATTTTCCATGAGGACCAGAATCCTAAGTAGCATGATTTACTACAAAATAGCTAAGAAGCAATTACATCTACCCTCCAGGGAAAGCCTTTGTTTTGTTGCCTCATTCAAAATTCTGCAAAACAAACCTTCTTACAATGGAACTGTTGCTACCAACTGTAATGATTGTGTAATGAGTTTAGCCACTGTGATGGATAAGAATCAAATGAGAAGTCTTTGAAGATAAAATGTTTTGAGTGTGTGTTTGTGTGGCGTGCATTCATTGCCTCGGAGCAACTGCAGTAATATAAAAAAATAAAACTATGGATATGCAAGGATATATTTAGTTATTTTTATCTAATAACTATTATTATTAGGATATTTATTATGTAGTATTTATTATGTATGAATTAACTGCGTAGAAATAAGCTCAGGCACATATCTTCTTTCCTAAACTAGTTGAAATAAACTAAATTTGATTTTATAAAAAAATGATTTTACATAGACACAATTATATTAAAATGTATTAATAGAATGAATATATTCATGCATATTTATAAAATAATTTAAAACAGATACAGTAGGACATATATATATATATATATATATATATATATATATAATGTATTTTGTGTTAATTTGTATTTGGATAACTTTAACTTATTTGTTGCTTTATTCTCTGTGTCTATCATTATTGCTTGGTTGTCTCTATAGTGGATTATTTATACTCAGTGAAAGAGAAAAATCAGTAATTTTTTTGTTTGCAGTACTCGAAAGCTTCCTGGTTTTATTATTGACAAATTAAGTAATTTATCATTGGCAGATGTTTAGAATAACAGAACACATTTAAAATCATTTTCTGATAAGAAGTTCTTCAACAATAACTAGGCATACTTATGCATAGGTGAAAGGGAAGGATCCACTTACTGGCATAAGGCATGATCCCGATCAAGTATGAAATATAGGGAAGAGGGCATGTTTGTGTTTTTCCTCCAGGATGCCGAAGGAGCATGGTGACCACCAAAGCAATGGGTGAGACATGCTGATGCTAGGACAAAGAATGATGCTGACCTGTGAGATTGGTGAATTCTATGAAAATGGTGACTGGGAAACTGTATTGCAAATACGTTCCCAACCCACTATTGATTATCTATACCCCTGATGGGACAAGCTGCCTTACCTCAAGTTATTAGATATTGTGCAACAGAGAATCAAAAAGAGAAGCTATAATGCCTCTTGTATTATTATTAAATGTGACCAGTTATTCAGACTCAATCATGGACTGGTCTAGAAATCTCTTCAATATTGGAAATAACAGTCTTCATTTGAAATTCTGGTTCTGGACATTTTCATAGATATATTTGGAAATTAGCTGCAGTTCTCTATGATGTTATGTTAGCAAAACATAAAGTTGGGGCAGTATCTGGATGTCAAACAGGTGTTAGTGCATGTATTAAGGGTCTTTTAATTGTCAAGTTAAAAATATTTTTGTTTCTTCTACTGTATTAAATGTAAATTGCATTGATTGAACACCTTCTAATTGTTTTTTGTTTTGAAATCTGGCATGTCAGCTATGGAAGTTTATCAACCAGGTTTTCTTTTAGTGCTTTCAATATCACAGAACCTTGGTATTCTCAAAATAGCTTGCAAGTACTGAAAGAAAAGAGTCAGGCTTTAAGCAGAAGCAAGAGGTTAGTGGGCTTGATTATTGCTGGTATAACAGCTTTAATTACATTAACTGCTAGAACCACTGCTTCTGCAATTACTGTGACACAAGAAGTTAAAACAGCTACTTTTGTTAATCATTTAGCAAAAAATGTTTCTAATGTGTTGAATATGCCAGAGGATTTAGATGGGCATTTGAAAGAATGGATTGATGCTTTTTATCCTATTCAAATTCCTGGAAGGAGGTTCAAAATTTAAAGGTAAGGAGTCATCTTGAGAGTCATGCCAAATACCATTGGATTCATATTAGCTCTACAATTTACAGTGGTAGTCATTATAATTAGGAAGAAGTTTAATGATATGTGCTTTGTATTTGACATAATTCTCATACCTCTTGGGATGTTTTACCAATACATAGTGAGCTTATAAATTTCAAAAATGCTGCTCTGCTGAGTGTTGGTGAGGTAGATACTGCTGATAAAATTACCCGTGGCCTGAGATCAGTATTTGTATTTTGGTCAAGCTTTAAAAATGGCATATATAGCTTGATCATGCTAGCCTTTTTTTTTGTCCTAGGAATACTTTTATTCCTGTCTATTGTGTTAAAGCTTTACTTCCACAACATCAGCATGTTCTCAGCAAACTACATGGCTTGAACCTGAAAATGGACCCCCCCCCAGACAGAGTTATTAAATTAACAGGCTGGAAAGCCAAGGACAGGTAAGATTCTTCACAGAGCCTTCCCAATCTAAGACAAAATTGCACTGCTTCATATTCCATGACTGGTAAGGAACCATTCTTGTCAGAAAGAAATAAGACAGGCTCAGTCTTGTTAATGAAATAAAAAGTGGGGAGAGGTGGAGAGCTCGGCAAGAATCTGATATGGGCCAAGAACAAGGAAATGGACTGCTTGGCAGGAATATGACATTGGCTAAGGACAAGGAATAGGCTTCATGCAGGAATGTGACATTAGGCTAGAACAAAGAAATAATTTCAGGTAGGAATCTAAATCTTAGGCTAGAACAAAGAAGTAATATCAGACAGAAATCTAAATTTTAGGCTAGAACAAGGAAGTAGGCTTCTTAGATGAAAATGACCTTAGGCTAGGACAAGGAAGTATGCTCAGATACTTTGGTCATCCTGATAAGCCCTTAGAATCATTGACCACAGGAGTGTTCACTTAATTGGGTTTAATGCCTTGCTTTTTCTTTGACTATTTGTGTTTGTTGTCTCACTTGTTCCTTCACTATTTGCATTTATTATATTGATAGACCCTCAACCAAGAACTGACTTTAATACATGCATGTAATCAAAATTGTATAAAAGCAAATGGAGGAGGGGTATAGAATAGGGGGCTCTAGGGAGGAGAAATGTGGAAAGGGGATGACATCTGTATTGTAAATAAATAAAATATCCAATAAAAATAATTCAAGTAATACAAAAATAAACAACAAAAAAAGAATTTCTTCATCTTTGTTCGATTCTAGTTTTCCAATGGTGAAAGATCAGTTTATATAGCAATCATTATGTAATCAATAGGAACTCTATAATAAATCACTGCTCATTGTTACAGTAATTATAAACTATTGGAATACTATGGCAAAACATACTATATAAGCTCTTTAGGCTGTGACAGCAAAGATTCTAAAACCAGCAGGCATAACAAAATAAATGTATTTTATCAAGTCTTATAGACTCAAAGCTTCAGTGCTAGTTGCTATCACTGTTGGTGTCTCACACACTCACACACACACACACACACATTTTATATTACCATATATACATATACATATATATATGCATATATTATTGAGTACAGACATATAAACATATAGGCATTATTTATTGTGATCCACAGTCTGATTCTTTAATAACTATTTTTTTCCTCACAAGTAAATCTTCTTCATAAAAGTACTTGCAGATGTAATTCTCCATCTATCCCCGGCCTTGTACATAAAGAAAGAAATCTGATTTCCTCTACTCAAGGACAACCATACCATCATGGTTACATTTTACTTTTAATATCTCCCTAAAAATCTAATATCTAATGGAACTACATATGTAGTTATGATTTCAACACCTAAACTTTGAAAGATTCGAACTTTCCACTGAGATCTCTGTTTCAATACACTGAATTTCAACCAGTCTGGAGATGCTCAGTCATCAGCTCACATCTAAAATCCCAGTCTTCACTGGAGAAAAAATGATACCACTGGCCATTGTTGAAACATTTTTAGAAGAGACAAATGCTGTCTATTTGGCTCAGTATTCTTCATGATATATCTAGTACTAAACTCACATTGTCAATTAAAAATATCTATGTGATAAAGAACGGATGCATGTTTTTGTATTCAATATTGAGAAAAGTCAAAATAAGAATAATTTTCTTTTATCAAAAACTACTAACTTTACATTCTAATCTTTGATATTTGTTTTATAATATATCTTTCAATTTTTACTTGCAGCCACCATGTTTGCTGTGAAACTCCAATAAGCATGAATATGCACCATTTGTCTGTCTGCAGATATCTAACCCCATTTTTTGGAGTTATTCATATTTTCTAGGTTTCAATTCTCTGCTATTTCTATAACTGCTATATATACTTTCTAATGTTGTTTCCTTCCTCTTCCCTCAAATGTTGGTGCTCTTTATTCTGTAAAAACATTTAGAATTTTATGTTTTCATTTTTTTTATATTAATATCTTTGCTACTGAATTCTTACCGTGAACATTCTTTTATAGGCCAAAGTGTCCAAGTGTATTCACTAATTTCTCTTCCGTTACATTAAGGTTATCAGGTTTTATGTTGAGATCTTTGTTCTCTTTCAAGTTATGTACAGGATGAGATAAGTATCAAGCTTCATTCTTCTACAAATCAAATTTGATTCCCAGCACTTTTTAAAGATGCTCTTTTTTTCTTCAATGTTCATTGTTAACCTCATTTGAAAAATCAAGTGCCTGTAGTAATATGGCTTTGTGTGTGATTCTTCAATTTTATTACATTGATCAATATTTTTATGCAATACCATGTGTTTTTATTAATATATCTTTGTTTAACAATCTGAAATAAAAAAATGATGTCTTCATTTGAGTTTTATTGCTCAAGTTTGCATTGATTATCTTGGTATTTTTATGTTTCCATATTAAAATTAAGATTATTTGCCTAACTCATTTGATGACTTCAATAGAAAAGTTTATTGGGATTGCATTGAATCTCTAGATAGTTTTGAATATTATTTACCTGTTCAGAAAATAAAAAGATATGAAATTTTTACAAAACATGTGGATCTAGAAAAATTAATTCTGACTGAGGTAATCCAGTTCAAGAAAATCATAAATCACATGTTTTCAGTCATTTGTAGATGCATGATTTGGGATGTGTTTATAAAAAGTTAAAGAGATAAAGAGAGTATGTTCTGTGGGTGTGTGGCGATATACGAGGGGAAAGGGATGTCTCAGTGGGCCCATGGTGAGGCATCTCTTCCCCCTGAGGGACCTGCCACACATTGGTATAGTATAGAATAGAGTTTATTTATGGCATTGGGAGGGGAGCCAGGAGGGTGGTAGAAGCAGAGAGAGGCAGAGAGAGGGGGGAGGGGAGGGGAAGTGGAGGGGAGGGGAGGTGGAGAGGAGGGGAGGAGGAGGGGAGGGGAGAGGGAGGGGAGAGGGAGGGGAAGAGAGGAGAGGAGAGGAGAGGAGAGGAGAGGAGAGGA